>NC_079189.1:39818226-40030763 GCF_029499605.1 Hyla sarda | reverse complement strand
ACAAGTTATAGTATAATAATACATGTCACACATTACACTGTATAGTCATAGACATGTTATAGTATAATAATACATGTCACACATTACACTGTATAGTCATAGACAAGTTATAGTATAATACATGTCACACATTACACTGTATAGTCATAGACATGTTATAGTATAATAATACATGTCACACATTACACTGTATAGTCATAGACAAGTTATAGTATAATAATACATGTCACACATTACACTGTATAGTCATAGACATGTTATAGTATAATAATACATGTCACACATTACACTGTATAGTCATAGACAAGATATAGTATAATAATACATGTCACACATTACACTGTATAGTCATAGACAAGTTATAGTATAATAATACATGTCACACATTACACTGTATAGTCATAGACAAGTTATAGTATAATAATACATGTCACACATTACACTGTATAGTCATAGACAAGTTATAGTATAATAATACATGTCACACATTACACTGTATAGTCATAGACATGTTATAGTATAATAATACATGTCACACATTACACTGTAGTCATAGACATGTTATAGTATAATAATACATGTCACACATTACACTGTATAGTCATAGACAAGTTATAGTATAATAATACATGTCACACATTACACTGTAGTCATAGACAAGTTATAGTATAATAATACATGTCACACATTACACTGTATAGTCATAGACAAGTTATAGTATAATAATACATGTCACACATTACACTGTATAGTCATAGACAAGTTATAGTATAATAATACATGTCACACATTACACTGTATAGTCATAGACAAGTTATAGTATAATAATACATGTCACACATTACACTGTATAGTCATAGACAAGTTATAGTATAATAATACATGTCACACATTACACTGTATAGTCATAGACAAGTTATAGTATAATAATACATGTCACACATTACACTGTATAGTCATAGACAAGTTATAGTATAATAATACATGTCACACATTACACTGTATAGTCATAGACATGTTATAGTATAATAATACATGTCACACATTACACTGTATAGTCATAGACATGTTATAGTATAATAATACATGTCACACATTACACTGTATAGTCATAGACAAGTTATAGTATAATAATACATGTCACACATTACACTGTATAGTCATAGACATGTTATAGTATAATAATACATGTCACACATTACACTGTATAGTCATAGACAAGTTATAGTATAATAATACATGTCACACATTACACTGTATAGTCATAGACAAGTTATAGTATAATAATACATGTCACACATTACACTGTATAGTCATAGACAAGTTATAGTATAATAATACATGTCACACATTACACTGTATAGTCATAGACATGTTATAGTATAATAATACATGTCACAACATTACACTGTATAGTCATAGACAAGTTATAGTATAATAATACATGTCACACATTACACTGTATAGTCATAGACAAGTTATAGTATAATAATACATGTCACACATTACACTGTATAGTCATAGACATGTTATAGTATAATAATACATGTCACACATTACACTGTATAGTCATAGACAAGTTATAGTATAATAATACATGTCACACATTACACTGTATAGTCATAGACAAGTTATAGTATAATAATACATGTCACACATTACACTGTATAGTCATAGACAAGTTATAGTATAATAATACATGTCACACATTACACTGTATAGTCATAGACATGTTATAGTATAATAATACATGTCACACATTACACTGTATAGTCATAGACAAGTTATAGTATAATAATACATGTCACACATTACACTGTATAGTCATAGACAAGTTATAGTATAATAATACATGTCACACATTACACTGTATAGTCATAGACATGTTATAGTATAATAGTACATGTCACACATTACACTGTATAGTCATAGACATGTTATAGTATAATAATACATGTCACACATTACACTGTATAGTCATAGACATGTTATAGTATAATAGTACATGTCACACATTACACTGTATAGTCATAGACATGTTATAGTATAATAATACATGTCACACATTACACTGTATAGTCATAGACATGTTATAGTATAATAGTACATGTCACACATTACACTGTATAGTCATAGACAAGTTATAGTATAATAATACATGTCACACATTACACTGTATAGTCATAGACAAGTTATAGTATAATAGTACATGTCACACATTACACTGTATAGTCAGACAAGTTATAGTATAATAATACATGTCACACATTACACTGTATAGTCAGACAAGTTATAGTATAATAATACATGTCACACATTACACTGTATAGTCATAGACATGTTATAGTATAATAATACATGTCACACATTACACTGTATAGTCATAGACAAGTTATAGTATAATACATGTCACACATTACACTGTATAGTCATAGACATGTTATAGTATAATAATACATGTCACACATTACACTGTATAGTCATAGACAAGTTATAGTATAATAATACATGTCACACATTACACTGTATAGTCATAGACAAGTTATAGTATAATAATATATGTCACACATTACACTGTATAGTCATAGACATGTTATAGTATAATAATACATGTCACACATTACACTGTATAGTCATAGACAAGATATAGTATAATAATACATGTCACACATTACACTGTATAGTCATAGACATGTTATAGTATAATAATACATGTCACACATTACACTGTATAGTCATAGACATGTTATAGTATAATAATACATGTCACACATTACACTGTATAGTCATAGACATGTTATAGTATAATAATACATGTCACACATTACACTGTATAGTCATAGACAAGTTATAGTATAATAATACATGTCACACATTACACTGTATAGTCATAGACAAGTTATAGTATAATAATACATGTCACACATTACACTGTATAGTCATAGACAAGTTATAGTATAATAATACATGTCACACATTACACTGTATAGTCATAGACATGTTATAGTATAATAGTACATGTCACACATTACACTGTATAGTCATAGACAAGTTATAGTATAATAATACATGTCACACATTACACTGTATAGTCATAGACAAGTTATAGTATAATAATACATGTCACACATTACACTGTATAGTCATAGACATGTTATAGTATAATAATACATGTCACACATTACACT
Source organism: Hyla sarda (assembly GCF_029499605.1). Taxonomy (NCBI): domain Eukaryota; kingdom Metazoa; phylum Chordata; class Amphibia; order Anura; family Hylidae; genus Hyla; species Hyla sarda. The sequence continues at coordinate 40,027,575 of NC_079189.1, read as the reverse complement.
GTATAGTCATAGACATGTTATAGTATAATAATACATGTCACACATTACACTGTATAGTCATAGACAAGTTATAGTATAATAATACATGTCACACATTACACTGTATAGTCATAGACATGTTATAGTATAATAATACATGTCACACATTACACTGTATAGTCATAGACATGTTATAGTATAATAATACATGTCACACATTACACTGTATAGTCATAGACATGTTATAGTATAATAATACATGTCACACATTACACTGTATAGTCATAGACAAGTTATAGTATAATAATACATGTCACACATTACACTGTATAGTCATAGACATGTTATAGTATAATAATACATGTCACACATTACACTGTATAGTCATAGACAAGTTATAGTATAATAATACATGTCACACATTACACTGTATAGTCATAGACATGTTATAGTATAATAATACATGTCACACATTACACTGTATAGTCATAGACATGTTATAGTATAATAGTACATGTCACACATTACACTGTATAGTCATAGACAAGTTATAGTATAATACATGTCACACATTACACTGTATAGTCATAGACATGTTATAGTATAATAGTACATGTCACACATTACACTGTATAGTCATAGACAGGTTATAGTATAATAGTACATGTCACACATTACACTGTATAGTCATAGACAAGTTATAGTATAATAATACATGTCACACATTACACTGTATAGTCATAGACAAGTTATAGTATAATAGTACATGTCACACATTACACTGTATAGTCATAGACAAGTTATAGTATAATAATACATGTCACACATTACACTGTATAGTCATAGACAAGTTATAGTATAATAATACATGTCACACATTACACTGTATAGTCATAGACAAGTTATAGTATAATAATACATGTCACACATTACACTGTATAGTCATAGACAAGTTATAGTATAATAATACATGTCACACATTACACTGTATAGTCATAGACAAGTTATAGTATAATAATACATGTCACACATTACAATATATAGTCATAGACATGTTATAGTATAATAATACATGTCACACATTACACTGTATAGTCATAGACAAGTTATAGTATAATAATACATGTCACACATTACACTGTATAGTCATAGACAAGTTATAGTATAATAATACATGTCACACATTACACTGTATAGTCATAGACAAGTTATAGTATAATAATACATGTCACACATTACACTGTATAGTCATAGACAAGTTATAGTATAATAATACATGTCACACATTACACTGTATAGTCATAGACAAGTTATAGTATAATAATACATGTCACACATTACACTGTATAGTCATAGACAAGTTATAGTATAATAATACATGTCACACATTACACTGTATAGTCATAGACAAGTTATAGTATAATAATACATGTCACACATTACACTGTATAGTCATAGACAAGTTATAGTATAATAATACATGTCACACATTACACTGTATAGTCATAGACATGTTATAGTATAATAATACATGTCACACATTACACTGTATAGTCATAGACAATGTTATAGTATAATAATACATGTCACACATTACACTGTATAGTCCATAGACATGTTATAGTATAATAATACATGTCACACATTACACTGTATAGTCATAGACAGTTATAGTATAATAATACATGTCACACATTACACTGTATAGTCATAGACAAGTTATAGTATAATAATACATGTCACACATTACACTGTATAGTCATAGACAAGTTATAGTATAATAATACATGTCACACATTACACTGTATAGTCATAGACAAGTTATAGTATAATAATACATGTCACACATTACACTGTATAGTCATAGACAAGTTATAGTATAATAATACATGTCACACATTACACTGTATAGTCATAGACAAGTTATAGTATAATAATACATGTCACACATTACACTGTATAGTCATAGACAAGTTATAGTATAATATTACATGTCACACATTACACTGTATAGTCATAGACATGTTATAGTATAATAATACATGTCACACATTACACTGTATAGTCATAGACATGTTATAGTATAATAATACATGTCACACATTACACTGTATAGTCATAGACAAGTTATAGTATAATAGTACATGTCACACATTACACTGTATAGTCATAGACAAGTTATAGTATAATAATACATGTCACACATTACACTGTATAGTCATAGACATGTTATAGTATAATAATACATGTCACACATTACACTGTATAGTCATAGACATGTTATAGTATAATAGTACATGTCACACATTACACTGTATAGTCATAGACATGTTATAGTATAATAATACATGTCACACATTACACTGTATAGTCATAGACAAGTTATAGTATAATAGTACATGTCACACATTACACTGTATAGTCATAGACATGTTATAGTATAATAATACATGTCACACATTACACTGTATAGTCATAGACAAGTTATAGTATAATAATACATGTCACACATTACACTGTATAGTCATAGACATGTTATAGTATAATAGTACATGTCACACATTACACTGTATAGTCATAGACAAGTTATAGTATAATAATACATGTCCACACATTACACTGTATAGTCATAGACATGTTATAGTATAATAGTACATGTCACACATTACACTGTATAGTCATAGACATGTTATAGTATAATAATACATGTCACACATTACACTGTATAGTCATAGACATGTTATAGTATAATAATACATGTCACACATTACACTGTATAGTCATAGACATGTTATAGTATAATAATACATGTCACACATTACACTGTATAGTCATAGACAAGTTATAGTATAATAGTACATGTCACACATTACACTGTATAGTCAGACAAGTTATAGTATAATAATACATGTCACACATTACACTGTATAGTCATAGACATGTTATAGTATAATAATACATGTCACACATTACACTGTATAGTCATAGACATGTTATAGTATAATAATACATGTCACACATTACACTGTATAGTCATAGACAAGTTATAGTATAATACATGTCACACATTACACTGTATAGTCATAGACAAGTTATAGTATAATAGTACATGTCACACATTACACTGTATAGTCATAGACATGTTATAGTATAATAATACATGTCACACATTACACTGTATAGTCATAGACAAGTTATAGTATAATAATACATGTCACACATTACACTGTATAGTCATAGACAAGTTATAGTATAATAATACATGTCACACATTACACTGTATAGTCATAGACAAGTTATAGTATAATAATACATGTCACACATTACACTGTATAGTCATAGACATGTTATAGTATAATAATACATGTCACACATTACACTGTATAGTCATAGACAAGTTATAGTATAATAATACATGTCACACATTACACTGTATAGTCATAGACAAGTTATAGTATAATAATACATGTCACACATTACACTGTATAGTCATAGACATGTTATAGTATAATAATACATGTCACACATTACACTGTATAGTCATAGACATGTTATAGTATAATAATACATGTCACACATTACACTGTATAGTCATAGACAAGTTATAGTATAATAATACAGTGTCACACATTACACTGTATAGTCATATACATGTTATAGTATAATAATACATGTCACACATTACACTGTATAGTCATAGACATGTTATAGTATAATAATACATGTCACACATTACACTGTATAGTCATAGACATGTTATAGTATAATAATACATGTCACACATTACACTGTATAGTCATAGACAAGTTATAGTATAATAATACATGTCACACATTACACTGTATAGTCATAGACAAGTTATAGTATAATAATACATGTCACACATTACACTGTATAGGTCATAGACATGTTATAGTATAATAGTACATGTCACACATTACACTGTATAGTCATAGACAGGTTATAGTATAATAATACATGTCACACATTACACTGTATAGTCATAGACAAGTTATAGTATAATAATACATGTCACACATTACACTGTATAGTCATAGACATGTTATAGTATAATAATACATGTCACACATTACACTGTATAGTCATAGACATGTTATAGTATAATAATACATGTCACACATTACACTGTATAGTCATAGACATGTTATAGTATAATAATACATGTCACACATTACACTGTATAGTCATAGACAAGTTATAGTATAATAATACATGTCACACATTACACTGTATAGTCATAGACATGTTATAGTATAATAATACATGTCACACATTACACTGTATAGTCATAGACATGTTATAGTATAATAGTACATGTCACACATTACACTGTATAGTCATAGACATGTTATAGTATAATAATACATGTCACACATTACACTGTATAGTCATAGACATGTTATAGTATAATAATACATGTCACACATTACACTGTATAGTCATAGACAAGTTATAGTATAATAATACATGTCACACATTACACTGTATAGTCATAGACATGTTATAGTATAATAATACATGTCACACATTACACTGTATAGTCATAGACAAGTTATAGTATAATAATACATGTCACACATTACACTGTATAGTCATAGACATGTTATAGTATAATAATACATGTCACACATTACACTGTATAGTCATAGACATGTTATAGTATAATAATACATGTCACACATTACACTGTATAGTCATAGACAAGTGATTTACAGTATAGTATATAATAGTACATGTAACACATACTACACTCATATAGTCAGAGGATATATAAAGTATGTGTAACACATATACTATTAATATATACAGCCTAGTATATGGTATATACAGTATAGTATAATAGTACATATAACACAATCATCACTGTACAGTCATAGACGGTATCTATACTCCACCATATCATTCTCGTTCACTCACCAGATCCTTCGGCGGCCTCTCCTGCGTTTTCCCGAAAAGCCCCATATCTGTCTGACCCGACAACCACAACACTCAGCTCACAGACTTCTCTCAGCCGCTTCCGGTATCAATCGCTTCCTACTTCCGCCCGATGTCCAATTCCCTCGTAGCACTTCCGCCCTCAGTGGACGTCGTTTGTGACGTCACACGCTCAGCTCGGGGCGACCCGAACGTGCGTCGGGTGAGCGAGGTGCCGTAGGACTGTGAAAAAAACGCATGGCTCAGTGTGCATTGCGGCCAACCCATAGTTACTGGATGACTGTATTATTTTTTATTATTCAGTATGCGAATGTAAATGATAAACATTAGGTAAAATAGATGACTAGAAGGGTGACGTCCAACTATTTTATTCCCAAATATAAGCCACGCCCCTATAATGCCTTATAATGGGATGTATAACACTGTAAATCGACTCTCCAAGGGGGGGATTTATCAAAACCACTACGTGGTGCAGTTTCCCATGGCAACCAATCAGATCGCTTTTTACATTTTTTTACAGGTTTCTTTAAAAACGAAAAAAAGCAATCTGTTTGCTATGGGCAACTGCACCATTCTTCCTCTACAGAGGTTTTGGTAAATCTCCTCCCCAAGTGCCCAGTTCTGCCATGCAGGGGTACTCCAGTGGAAAACTCTACTTCTTTTTTTTTTTTTTTAAACAGATCTGTAAATGACTTCTATTAAAAAAATCTTAATCCTTCCAGTACTTATTAGCTGCTGAATACTGCAGAGGAAATTATTTTCTTTTTGGAACACAGTGCTCTCTGCTGACATCATGACCACAGTGCTCTCTGCTGACATCTCTGTCCATTTTAAGGATGCAGGGTTTTTCAGTTTTTGCGCTTTCGTTTTTTCCTCACCTTTTAAAAATCTTTTTGCGTCACCAATTCTACTTTGCAGTGACATTAGCCATTTTACCCAAAAATGCACGGCGAAATGGAAAAAAAAAATCATTGTGCGACAAAATCGAAGAAAAAAGGCCATTTTCTAACTTTTGGGGCCTTCTGTTTCTATGCAGTGCATATTTCGGTAAAAATGACACCTTATCATTATTCTGTAGGTCCATACGATTAAAATGATACCCTACTTATATAGGTTGGATATTGTCGCACTTCTGTAAAAAATCATAACTACATGCAGGAAAATGTATATGTTTAACCCCTTAAGGACACAGGGCATATCCATACGCCCCCGTTTCCAAGTCCTTAAGGACACAGGGCGTATGGATACGCCCTGCGCATTTCCGGCCCCAGCCGCTAGCTGGAGCGGAGCCGGTGCCGGATGCCTGCTGAAATCGTTCAGCAGGCATCCCGGCATATCGCCCAGGGGGGTCATTGTGTCCCCCCATGTCGGCGATTGCCGCAGATCGCTGGACAATTCAGTCCAGCGATCTGCAGTGGATTGCGGGTCAATCGGGTCTCCAGTGACAGCCATTGCCAGCAGGGGTGAGGTGGCACTGGTGCCACCTCACGATCTCCCTGATTCGTCGGCCGGTTTCCCGGCCGACCAATCAGGGCGCTTGCTGCGGGTGTCACTCCCGCAACCCGCTCCGCCCCTCTTCCGGAGGACATGAGCGGGTGCGGGCAGAAGACCCCGGGTGCTGGGGACCCCGATCCCCGACGTCCCTGTTGGGATCGGGGCCCCAGGAGCGGCGGCGGGACTGACATGTGCGGCGGCATCGTGGAGCAGCAGCAGGAGGTGAGTGACAGCCTCCTGCTGTTGCTTAGCAACAGCTCCCAGCATGCAAAAAGGGCCTGCTGGGAGCTGTAGTTATGCAACAGCAGGAGGCAGACCACCACAACTCCCAGCATGCCCTTATGGGCATGCTGGGACTTGTAGTTTTGCAACAGCTGGAGGCACATTTTTCTATGGAAAAGTGTACCTTCAGCTGTTGTATAACTACAACTCCCAGCTTGCACAATCAGCTAAAGTGCATGCTGGGAGTTGTAGTGGTGCATCTAGTGGTTGCATAACTACAACTCCCAGCATGCCCGTTGGCTGTCGGTGACTGCTAAGAGTTGTAGTTTTGCAACAGCTGAAGGAACACTGAGTTAAGTAGCAAACCAGTGTGTCTCCAGCTGTTTCATAACTACAATCCCCAGCCAAAGTAGTATGCCTCCGGCTGTTGCATAACTACAAGACCCAGCATGCCCTTCCGCTGTCCGTACATGCTGGGGGTTGTAGCTTTTGCAACAGCTGAAGGCACACTGGTTGCAAAACACTGAGTTTGTTACCAAACTCGGTGTTTCACAACCTGTGTGCCTCCAGCTGTTGCAAAACTACAACTCCCAGCATGCACTGATAGACCGTACATGCTGGGAGTTGTAGTTTTGCAACAGCTGGATGTTTCTCCCCCCCCCAATGTGAACGTACAGGGTACACTCACATGGGCGGAGGATTACAGTAAGTATCCGGCTGCAAGTTTGAGCTGCGGCAAATTTTCTGCCGCAGCTCTAACTGCCAGCGAGAAACTACTGTGAACCCCCGCCCGTGCGACTGTACCCTAAAAACACTGCACTAACATAAAATAAAAAGTAAAAAACACTACATATGCACATACCCCTACACAGCCCCCCTCCCCAATAAAAATGAAAAACGTCTGGTACGTCACTGTTTCCAAAACGGAGCCTCCAGCGGTTGCAAAACTACAACTCCCAGCATGCACTGATAGACCGTACATGCTGGGAGTTGTAGTTTTGCAACAGCTGGATGTTCCCCCCCCCCCCCCCCCAATGTGAACGTACAGGGTACACTCAAATGGGCGAAGGTTTACAGTAAGTATCCGGCTGCAAGTTTGAGCTGCAGCAGATTTTCTGCCGCAGCTCAAGCTGCCAGCGAGAAACTACTGAGAACCCCCGCCCATGTGACTGTACCCTAAAAACACTACACTACACTAACACAAAATAAAATAAAAAGTAAAAAACACTACATATACACATACCCCTACACAGCCCCCCTCCCCTCCCCAATAAAAATGAAAAACGTCTGGTACACCACTGTTTCCAGAACGGAGCCTCCAGCTGTTGCAAAACAACTACTCCCAGTATTGCCAGATAGCCACTGACTGTCCAGGCATGCTGGGAGTTTTACAACAGCTGGAGGCACCCTGTTTGGGAATCACTGGCGTAGGATACCCCTATGTCTACCCCTATGAAAGTCCCTAATTTAGGCCTCAAATGCGCATGGCGCTCTCACTTTGGAGCCCTGTCGTATTTCAAGGCAACAGTTTAGGGTCACATATGGGGTATCGCCGTACTCGGGAGAAATTGTGTTACAAATTTTTGGGGGGTATTTTCTGCTTTTACCCTTTTTAAAAATGTAAAATTTTTGGGAAAACAAGCATTTTAGGTAAAAAAAAAAATTTTTTTTTTTACATATACAAAAGTCATGAAACACCTGTGGGGTATAAAGGGGGATGATTCAAACTTTTATTAGGGAAGGGGTTAAATGATCTTTACTAAGGCTGCATTCACATCTCGTTTTGTACATACGGGCGCCAGATCCGACTGGAGGAGGGGCAAACCGGGCGCTCCCGTACCCCAGCCGGATCAGCCCGTGACTCCATTTACTTTAATGAGCTGACCGGTACCAAACGGTGACTCCGGCCAGCTCAGTTTTGACCCATATGCGGTTTTGGACCGGACCTAAAACCGTAGTATACTACGGTTTTAGGTCCGGTCCAAAACCACATACGGGTCAAAACTGAGCTGACCGGAGTCACCGTTTGACTCCGGTCGGCTCATTAAAGTAAATGGAGTCACGGGCTGATCCGAGTGGGGTATGGGAGCGCCCGGTTTGCCCCTCCCCCAATCGGATCTGGCGCCCGTATGTACAAAAGGAAATGTGAATGCAGCCTAACACTTTTTTTTAAACTTTTTTTTTGCAATGTTTTAGCCCCCATAGGAGCCTATAACATTACATACAGTGATCTTTTACACAGATCACTTACATGTATTAAAGGGGCATTCCAGGCCAAAACTTTTTTTTCTATATCAACTGGCTCCGGAGAGTTAAACAGATTTGTAAATTACTTTGATTAAAAAATCTTAATCCTTCCAATAGTTATTAGCTTCTGAAGTTGAGTTGTTTTCTGTCTAACTGCCCTCTGATGACTCACGTCCCGGGAGCTGTGCAGTTCCTATGGGGATATTTTCCCATCATGCACAGCTGGGACGTGACATCATCAATGAGCAGTTAGACAGAAACTTCAGAAGCTAATAACTATTGGAAGGATTAAGATTTTTCAATAGAAGAAATTTACAAAACTGTTTACCTTTCCGGAGCCAGTTGATATATAAAAAAAGGTTTTTGCCTTGTATACCCCTTTAACATGCCTGTGATCAGTGTTATCGGCGCTTGACTGCTCCTGCCTGGATCTCAGGCACGGAGCAGTCATTCACCGATCGGACACCGAGAAGGCAGGTAAGGGCCCTCCCGGTGTCCTGCAAGCTGTTCGGGATGCCGCGATTTCACTGCGGCGGCCCCGAACAGCCCGACTGAGCAGCCAGGATAGTTTCACTTTTCACTTCAGACGCGGCGGTCAGCTTTGATAACCGCGTCTGAAGGGTTAATACAGGGCATCACCGTGATCGGTGATGTCTTGTATTAGCCGCGGGTGCCAGCCGTTGATGGCCGCCGCGATATGACGCGGGGTCACCATCCTTCGTCGTTAAAGGGGTACTCCGCCCCTAGACATCTTATCCCCTATCCAAAGGATAGGGGATAAAATGTCAGATCGCCGCGGCGCCGCTGCTGGGGAGCCCTGGGATCGCCGCTGCGGCACCCAGCTCTCATTACAGCACAGAGCGAGTTCGTTCTGTGCGTAATGACGGGCGATACGGGGGACGGAGCAGCGTGACGTCATGGCTCCGCCCCTCGTGACATCACGGCCCGTCCTCTGAATGCAAGTCTATTGGAGGGGGCGTGATGACCACCACGCCCCCTCCAATAGACTTGTATTGAAAGGGGCGGGCCGTGACATCACGAGGGGCGGAGCCATGACGTAACGATGCTCCGGCCCCTGTACTGCCCGTCATTACGTGCAGAGCGAACTCGCTCTGTGCTGTAATGAGAGCGCGGTGCCGCAGCGGCGATCCCCGGGGTCCCCAGCAGCGGGACCACGGCGATCTGACATCTTATCCCCTATCCTTTGGATAGGGGATAAGATGTCTAGGGGCGGAGTACCCCTTTAAGGAGTTAAGAACTGTCCAGAGTAGGAGAAAATCCCCATAGCAAACATATGCTGCTCTGGACAGTTCCTAAAATGAACAGATATGTCAGCAGAGAGCACTGTGGTCATGATGTCAGCAGAGAGCACTGTGTTCCCAAACAAAAATAATTTCCTATGTAGTATTCAGCAGCTAATAAGTACTGGAAGGATTAAGATTTTTTAATACAAATAATTTACAAATCTGTTTAACTTTCTGGCACCAGTTGATATAAAAAAAATAAAAATAAAAGTTTTCCATCGGAGTACCTCTTTAACCCTTAAGGCAGTGTTTCCCAATCAAGGTGCCTCCAGCTGTTGCAAAACTACAACTACCAGCATGATGGGAGTTGTAGTTTTGCAACAGCCAGAGGCACTCTGTGTGGGAAACACTGCCCTAAGGGTGCAGCCAATACAGATCCATATGAGGGCTTGTTTGTTGAATGACCAATTGTACTTCGTAATGACATCACTAATTCTACTGTATAATGTATAGATCAAAAAATAAAATAAAAAAATACTATTTTAGAAGGGAACAGAAACAAATCTACAATTTGACAATTTTTGGGGAGTTTCTTTTATGCAGTGCATGTACGGTAAAACCGACGTTATCTTTATTCTGTAGGTCCATACGATTACAATAAATATGTATAGGTTTTATTTTATTTGACTACTTACATTTTTTTTTACTTTTTTTTTTTTTTTAAAGAAAATGAGTATACTTAAAATTTGCCTTTCCTGCCCCTATAACTCTTTTGTTTTTCCTTATATGGATATATTTTTGCGCTGCCATCTATATTTTTTATCTGTAGTATCTCTGTTTTGACGGGACTTTTTAATCGCTTTTTATACATTTTTTATGGTATATGAAGTGACCAAATATCAGGAATTCTGGACTTTAGAAATTGTTTCCATTTACGTTTTTACTAATGTTATATTTTAATAATTCAGACATGTACACATGGGGCGACACCACAAATGTGTATGTTTATTTTTGTTTACTTTATTTTATTTCAATAATATGAAAAGGAGTTTTTAATTTTGTTAACATTTATAAAAAAAAATTCCCAATTTTTATTTTTTTTATTTTTTTTAGTCTCCATAGGTAACTATTACAAGCAATCTTTTGATTGCAAACACTGCTATTGCACAGCATTTATCCAGCTTTTCCTTTTCCACAAAGCTTAGGTACCAAGTAGTTAAAGGGGTACTCCGGTGAAAACCTTTTTTCTTTTAAATCAACTGGTGCCTGAAAGTTAAACATATTTGTAAATTACTTCTATTAAAAAATCTTAATCCTTCCAGTACTTATTAGCTGCTGAATGCTACAGAGGAAATTCCTTTCTTTTTGGAACACTGATGACATCACGAGCACAATGCTCTCTGCTGACATCTCTGTCCATTTCAGCAACCGTGCATAGCAGATGTATGCTAAGGGCAGCATGGTGGCTCAGTGGTTAGCACACTGCCTTGCAGTGCTGGGGTCTTGGGTTCAAGTCCCACTAAGTACAACAATAAATAAAGAGTTATTATTATAATGACATCAGCAAAGAGCACTGTGCTCGTGATGTCATCAGAGAGAATTCAAAAAAGAAAATAATTTCCTCTGTAGTATTCAGCAGCTAATAAGTACAGGAAGGATTAAGCTTTTTTTAATAGAAGTAATTTACAAATCTGTTTAACTTTCTGGCACCAGTTGATTTAAAAGAAAAAAGGTTTTCACCGGAGTACCCCTTTAAGGCAAAATTTAGCAAAACAGAAAGGGGACTTAACACCAACACCAGACGAAGCCAGGTACTCTGCTTGCGTTAACCCCTTCAAGACCACGGGTTTTTCCGTTTTTGCACATTCGTTTTTTCCTCCTCACCTTTTCAAAATCATAACCCTTTCAATTTTGCACCTAATAATCCATATTATGGCTTATTTTTTGTGCCACCAATTCTACTTTGCAGTGACATCAGTCATTTTATCCAAAAACCTACGGCGAAATGAAAAAAAAAAACATTGTGCGAAGAAATTAAAGAAAAAACACAATTTTGTGAATTTTGGGGGCTTCCTTTTCTACGCAGTTCATTTTTCGGTAAAAATGACAACTTCTCTTTATTCTATAGGTCCATACGGTTTAAATGATCCCCTACTTATATAGGTTTGATTTTTTCGTACTTCTGGAAAAAATCATAACTACATGCAGGAAAATGTATACGTTTAAAATTGTCATCTTCTGACCCCTATAACTTTTTTATTTTACTGCATACGGGCCGGTGTGAGGACTCATTTTTTGTGCCATGATCTGAAGTTTTTAGCGGTACCATTTTTATATTGAGCGGACTTTTTGATCGCTATTTTATAAATTTTTTCATGATTTAAAAAGTGACCAAAAATACGCTATTTTGGACTTTGGAATTTTTTTGCGCGTACGCCATTGACCGTGCGGTTTAATTAATGATATATTTTTTATAGTTCGGATAATTACGCACACGACGATACCACATATGTTTATTTTTATTTAAATGTTTGTTTTTTTTAATGGGAAAAGGGGGGTCATTTGGACTTTTATTAGGGAAAGGGTTAAATGACATTTATTAACTTTTTTTTTACACTTTTTTTTTTTTGCAGTGTTCTAGCTCCCATAGGTGGCTATAGTACTGCATACACTGATCTTTTACACTGTTCACTGCAAAGCCATAGCTTTGCATTGATCAGTGTTATCGGCGGTCGATTGCTCAGGCCTGCATCTCAGGCTTGGAGCAATCAATCGCCAAAGGGAATGTAAGAGGACCTCCGCTCGTGTCCCAGCTGATCGGGACACGGCATTTTCACTGCGCTGGTCCCGATCAGCCCCACTGAGCAGCCGGGAAGCTTTTACTTTCGTTTTAGACGCAGCTTCAGATACATGCCAGGACCGACCCGATATGACACGGGGTCACCGCGTGACCCCGCGTTATATCGTGGGAGCCGGCCAAGGACGTAAATATACGACCTTGGTCATTAAGGGGTTAAATAAAAACGACTTCTACCTATCAGTCTTCTCTCTACATAGAAGTATCCTATAATCAGTGATGTCATTGGCTCGTTGGAGCGGTCAGTCATTTGCACCCTACTGCCATAGCGACCCCCTTTTTGGAGTCTGATGGCTCCTCATTTTTTCAGGACATCAGTTAGTATAATTTTTTTCAGTCCATCACACAAAGATATCCATACTCCCAAATGCCTTTCATGAATCGCAATGGAGCAGAGACGTAGCTAGGAGTTCTACATGGGAGGAGTCATCTCAATCAGTTCTATGCAGAAATTATAAGTGATTACAGTGCAGATACATCCGGGGAGCGGCAGGTGATGTACTCTCTGGAGTTCTTCACTTTCCCATTTCTTCTCCATCTGACACAGAACATCATGAAGACTTCTTCCAGCCACAACTCTTCTGTTCTGACACCTCAGGCTTCTCAATTTTCTAGCACCCTCCACACGTATTCCCCACCCTCAACACAAACATCCCAGAGAGGTTTGCTATAGGGATTTGCTGCTGCTTCTGCTCTGATTGTTGTAGTATCGAGCTATGGAGTTGCGGGAGATTTAAACAGGTATCCTGCCGCCAGAGTGTGATCGGAGTTATGCTTTAAGCTCGCAGTCTGTACTGAAGATGAAATTTTCTTTATGTTTTCAATTTCTCTTTTGCTGAGCACCACAGAAAATCTAATTTGACAAAAATTAAAAGTAAAAAAAAAAACAAAACACACCCAAGAAACAGTTGGCCTCATAGCTCAGTGGATAGAGCACTGGTCTCGTAAACCAGGGGTCGTGAGTTCAATCCTCACTGTGGCCTTGTTTCTTAGTCTAGGCTTAATTTAATACATAATGTTCTGAAACACAAAAAGGATACTTGCAAGTCAGAGGGATGATGTTTGTTGTATATTTACTAAATGCAAGCAACTTTAATCGGTTCTATATATACCCTGGCGTGAGGCTGTGGTTGGTAGACACTTGTTTAAAGGGGTTCTCCGGTGCTTACACATCTTATCCCCTATCCAAAGGATAGGGGATAAGATGCCTGATCGCGGGTGTCCCGCAGCTGTGGACGCCTGGGATCTTGCACGCGGCACCCCGCTTGTAATCAGTCCCCGGAGCGTGTTTGCTCCGGGTCTGATTACGGTCGACCGCAGGGCTGGCGGCATGTGATGTCACGCCTCCGCCCCGTGTGATGTCATGCTCCGCCCCTCAATGCAAGCCTATGGGAGGAGGCGTGATAGCTATCATGCCCCCTCCCGTAGGCTTGCATTGAGGGGCGGAGCGTGACGTCACACGCCGCCGGCCCTGCAGTCAACCGTAATCAGACCCGAAGTGAACACGCTCCGGGGACTGATTACAAACGGGGTGCCGCGTGCATGATCACGGGCGTCACCAGCTGCGGGACTCCCGCGATCAGGCATCTTATCCCCTATCCTTTGGATAGGGGATAAGATGTGTAAGCACCGGAGTACCCCTTTAACTGTGTACAGAAATCACATAGCAATGCTACTTCATGAATGGGAGACATTTAAAGGCGTACTCCGCCCCTAGACATCTTTTCCCCATAAGATGTCTGATCACGGGGGTCCTGCTGCTGGGAACCCCCATGATCTCTCCTGCAGCACCCAGTGTCATCAGTGTTTCCCAACTAGGGTTCCTCAAGCTGTTGCAAAACTACAACTCAGCATGTCCGGACAGCCAAAGGCCAAATTAGTAAAATTAATAAAAAGCATCCAAAAAATGTTTATTTTTTAACAGAATTTTTACCAATTTGCATACAAAAATTATTTTTGTACTGCTACAAAAAAAATAAAAAATAAAACAGGCGAAAAGTCAGCCTAAAGGGGCAGCAGCAACAATGACCACTGGTTTTGCATCAAGCTCTGAGCTTAGATCACTTCCTCAAAAGTCTGTGACTATGTTTACACCAGTCCTATGCAGACGATGTAAGAGATTATAGTGCAGAGACATCAGGGGAACCGCAGGTGATGCACTCTCTGGAGTTTTTCACTTTCCTATTTCTTCTCCATCTGACCCAGAACGTCATGAATACTTTTTCCTGCCACAATTCTTCTCTTCTAACATCTTTGGCTCCTCCTTTTTTTAGCACCTTCACACATATTACCACGTATGGACAGGGAAGGAGTGCACAGTATTCTCGCCCACTCCCCTGTCCCTGCCTACTTGCACACCTGCCCTAGATGACAGTCCCTTCCTAATTGAGGGACAATCAAAAAGTCAAAACAATAAACTACAAAACTGACAAAGGGTTGGGAAAGGCTGGAGGCACACGACTAAGGGTGGTTTCACACCACGTTTTGTACTTACGGTTCCCGTATACGGCTGGGAGGAGGGGGGCGGGGCTTAATCGCGGCTCCCGCACTCAGCCGTATAGGGGAACCGTATTTAATGCATGTCTATGAGCCGACCGGAGTGAACCGCAGCCTCCGGTCGGCTGCGTTTTCGGCCGTATGCGGTTTCCCGACCGTAGGCAAAAACGCAGTCGACCATGTTTTTTCCTGCGGTCGGGAAACTGCATACGGCCTGGTTTACGAGACCAGTGCTCTATCCACTGAGCTATGAAGCCACCTGTTTTGTTGGAGTGGCCGTGTTTTTTGTCAACTTGATATATTTTGTGGCGTTCAGCAGAAAGAAATAGTAATATAAAGAAAAGCTTGTCTGTCAGATTTCATCTTCAGGATAGACTGGAAGCTTAAAGGGAATCTGTCCTCAGTGTCACCTGTACTAACCTATTGGTACAAGCTTGTAGTGTGGGTGATACTGAAGAAAATTACACTTACCATTCCCCGATTCACGCTTTTGTTACGGCTATTTTCTGCATATTTCATTTTTTGTATATGCTAATGGAGGGGGGGGGGGAGTAAAGGAAGAATGGTGCAGTTGCCCATGACAACCTTTTTAATTTAATAAGGCCTGTGAAATAATAAAATAAAGAAGTGCTTTGATTGGTTGACTGATTGGTAGACCACTTGCTTTACACAGGTTATTTATCAAAAATCTTTCCCCGTGTGTATTTACAAAATACAAGCAAATAAAGGCGACAAAAAACACTGTCATGCCTGTCAATCATCAGGCCTTATAGCTCAGTGGATAGAGCACTGGTCTTGTAAACCAGGGGTTGAGGCTGAGGCCTCTTTTCTTAGTCTAGGATAATCTGAATATCTAACTTTCTTGAGCAATAGAAAGAATTCATTAAATTAATTAAAGGGGTACTCCGCCACTAGACATCTTATCCCCTATCCAAAGGATAGGGAATAAGATGTCAGATCGCCGGGGTTCCGCTGCTGGGGACCCCGGGGATCGCTGCTGCAGCACCCCGCTATCATTACTGCGCAGAGCGAGATCGCTCTGCACGTAATGACGGGCAATACAGGGGCCGGAGCATCGTTACGTCACGGCTCCGCCCCTCGTGACGTCACAGCCCGCCCCCGTCAATACAAGTCTATGGGAAGGGGGCGTGGTGGTCGTCACGCCCCTGCCATAGACTTGCATTAAGGGGGCGGAGCCATGACATCACGCTGCTCCGGCCCCTGTATCGCCCGTCATTACCCACAGAGCGAACTCGCTCTGTGCAGTAATGATGGCGGAGTGCCGCAGCGGCGATCCCCGGGGTCCCCGGCAGCAGGACCCGGCGATCTGACATCTTATCCCCTATCCTTTGGATAGGGGATAAGATGCCAGGGGCGGAGTACCCTGGCATCTTATCCAAAGGATAAGGGATAAGATGTCAGATCGCTGGGGACCCCCGCAAAATAGCAAGCAGCCCCCACCTATAACTGCTTCCGGAAGCGCTGGAGGTTCTCTGGCTAATTCCTCCTGACCACAGGGACAGAAGATCGTGATGTCACGACTCCGCCCCTGTGTGACGTGATGCCCCCTCAATGCAAGTCACGCCCCCTCCCATAGACTTGCATTGAGGGGCCAGGGTGTGATGTCATACGGGGCATTGAGGGGGCGGAGTCGTGACGTCACGATCTTCCATCCCTGTGGTCGGGAGGAATTAGCCAGAGAACCTCCAGCGCTTCTGGAAGCAGTTACAGGTGGGTGCTGCTTGCTATATTGTGGGGGTCCCCAGTGGCGGGACCCCAGCGATCTGACATCTTTGGATAGGGGATAAGATGTCTAGGGGCGGAGTACCCCTTTAAAACCATGTTGTTGGTATTGCCCATGTTATGTTGCCTGCTTTTTTTGTGGCAGTAAAAAAATCTGCTTTTTTAAATTATTAATTTTCTTTTAAGTTTTTTGGATGATTTTTTGTAAAATAATCCTACTTATTTTATTGTGTGCAAACATTCTTAACCTAAACATCCTTAGCATATGTGGGAGTTTTAGTTCTGCAACAGCATCTAAAATTTTTATTGAGTATTATAAAATATAAGGGTTTTAAATCAATCCAATGTACTCCATTAATGTAACCTTGACTCTTCTATGTAAAAATCTATGTTAAAATGCCTGGAGGCACCGCGGTTGGAAATACTGTCCTAGGAAGTAGCGAATGTGAGAAATATCCTTTTCCTTCACATGGTTCACTGAAACATCACCAATCGGTTGTTTAGACTAAGAATATGTTCACACACAGTTATATATCAGACAGGAGGCTCATATCTTGCATTAATCTTTCTTTAATTAATGCCCATAGCAGAAAAATCTTTATACAAACGTATTTAATAAAATCTTTTTTTAAAAACTACATATCCCAGCAGTCCCCTGTGAACTCCTCCTCCTATCCCAGCATGCTGGCTGCTATATAAGGGACTGCTTGAAGATCCTCTTCCTCTTTCTTTCTGCTCATGGCAGCAAGTTAAGTATATTCTCTGTGTATTCATTGTATATTAATGTGTATTAATTGTGATTCCGGGTGTATTCAGGGTATCTAGGATTATGCCCTGTATACTCCGGCTGTTATTTTCTCTGTTATTTTCTCTGTTATTCTAATATTACTAATTTTTTGGGGTATATATATTTATATATATACCTATTTTTCTCTTGATACCTAGTTTTTCTTCATACTCTGTATTTTCTAAGCTTTCGCTACCTCATATCTCTGTATTTGCCTCTATTAGTATTGTCCCTCTATAGGCGCCATCTTACTTTCTATTCGCGCCGTCTTCTTACCTTCTTCCTGCCGCTCGACACCTTCGCGGGCTTCGCGATTTCAGGGGGTGTGTCCGGGTGACGCGCACCCTGCGACACGCCTTCCGGGATTCCGTGCGACCTATCACAGGTCTTACAGCCGTAGTCTCGCGAGATTACGGCTGTAAGCGCTGGTTGCTGGATCCCTCCTCCTCTCCCAGTCGCCAGTGTTGTGCGAGCGGTGAGAGGAGCGCCAGCATTATAGGTCCGGTCCCAGTTTTAGTACCTTCAGGTAGTTTATTATTAATAATAGCTAGTAGCATTAGCTCCTATAAACAGAACTACTATTATTTTACAGTCACTCTGTCTATCATGGCTGGTGAAAAACCCTCAGTCCCTTTCTCTACTCTGCCTGGCCAGACTAATGAGGGCATAGAGATTGAGGCTTCTCAGATCATGTCTGCGACCCAAATACAGGACTTGATTAACAAGTCCATTCAGGCAGCTCTGGCTGCAAATATGAGTTGTGATAATCCTTTAGCCTCTACCTCTAGAGAGGTGCCCGTGAGGGGTAAGGTTTCACATAAAAGAAAACATGTCTCTGGACATTCCGACTCCCCGGCAGGGGAAGCTTACAATGTGCCCCAGACAGCACCTGAACCGGTCTGTCGCACCCCGCATCCTAATGTACATTCTCGACCCTTGGGCCCCAAGGAGAAAACTTGTAAGGGGCAGAAGTCCGCCCGGCGGACGAAACCGGACTCATATGTCACGTCTACCGACGAGTCGTCCGGCGAGTCTGATGTGGCTGAGGCCACAGGCTCTGATTCTGATGAGGAAGATGCGGGGTTTACGGCTGATTATCTGATGCCGAACCAGAGACGCCAAACGAGGCGATCCTAGATTCTCTGGGCCAACCTCTTTTCAGCCCGGATGCGATCACACACCCACGCTCCGGAGACTGGGCACCGCTACCACACGTAGCACAATATGTAGAATATTGGACTAGACGGGCTTTGGACCGCACGAACCGTAACAAATTGAGGGCTGAGTGCCCCAGACCCTGTGTAACCAAGAAGATTGCGGTCACGCCGGAGATAGATCCGGTTCTCCTCAAGTACCTGACACGATCAGGAAAGTATTCAAAGAAGGGGATTGAGAGATCATTTAAGTTGATCCAAGACCGCATTCTTGATCTTCTCGGCCCGCTCACAAAGATATTAAATCTTTCAGAGCAAGCGGCATCCACCGCCCAACCAGTAGACCTAGAGCAACTGAGAGGCTGGGCCCAACGTGCTATATGCATGCTGGGCAGTGCGAACACGGCCTGTTCTACTGAACGGAGACGGTCCATCCTGATGAAACTGGAGCCGCAGCTCTCCCACTTAGCGGAGAATGAGCCGGGTCCCTCCGCTGAAGGTCTCTTATTTGGAGATGACCTCATTAAAAATATTAACAAATTTGTCAGCCTGTTTTCCAGCCTAGATAAGGCGCAAAATTCTCTAAAAAAGACGGGCCAACCTGGTAAGGTTTTCGGCAAGGCCGGTAGAAGCAGAGGCCGATCTGCCGGCCGCAATGCCCCATATAGGCCCTACATTAGACCGGCACAGCAACAATTTGCTCCTGCTCAAACACAATATGCTCTGCCCGTGGTCCAACCGGCCCCTTTCTTTCCCCCTCGAGGGCGACCATGGAGAGGACGTGGAGGTCGCGGATTCCCCAGATCTCGCCCACCGACTGGTGAGTACCTTTTCAATTCCATACACATTGGTGGGGGGCAGACTAAGATATTTTTTCCACGTCTGGTCCACGATTACAGCAGACGTTTGGATCCTCAATACGGTAGCTGGCTACCGGATAGAATTCCAATCTCTTCCCGAGTTGAATGTTATACCTCAACCCATACGGTTCTCCGCGCAGAACGTAGCGCTCATAGACAACGAGCTCCAGGAGCTCTTGTCAAAACAAGCAGTACAAGAAGTAGACCCATTCTCCCCCGGATTTGTCAGCAACATCTTCTTGGTCAAGAAGAAAGATGGCGGTTACCGCCCGGTGATAAATCTGAGGGGTTTGAATCAACACGTGACTTACCGTCACTTCAAGATGGAAGGGATCCATCTGTTACGCGACCTCCTCTGGCCAGGAGACTGGTTAGTAAAAATCGATCTGAAGGACGCATATCTTACCGTCCCCATTCATCACACCTCTCAAAGATTCCTACGATTCCTATGGAGGGACCGAATGTGGCAGTTCACCTGCCTTCCATTCGGATTGTCATCGGCCCCCTGGTGTTTCACCAAGTTACTGAAACCGGTGATAGCGGCTCTTCGGAGCAGGGGGGTACGACTTATTATTTACTTGGACGATCTACTAATCATGGCCCGGTCCAGGGCACAGGCTGTGACTCACAGCCAATGGGCCCTTTCGTTGATGGAGGAATTGGGATTCCTCATCAATCACAAAAAATCGGTTCTGTCTCCCGCGCAGGAGATGGAGTTCCTGGGTTTCCTAGTGGATACCCAACGAGCCATCTTGATGTTACCAACATCCAAGTTGGCTTTGATTCGCAAGGAAATCAGAGCGACTTTGCGCAAAGGTCGAGTATCACTGAGGGTGATTGCACGCATTGTGGGCCTATTATCGGCCTCTATTCAAGCGATTTTTCCGGCCCCTCTTCACTATCGGGCCCTTCAGCGGCTCAAAGCTCTTCACCTTCGCCGGGGTCTTCGCTATGCGGACGAAGTTACCATCGGTCCGGAAGTTGTAGAGGAATTGCAGTGGTGGCTTCGACACGCTGTCGAATGGAACGGCAGGACTATCTTCAATGCCTGCCCGGACGTCATAATAGAGTCCGATGCGAGCCGCCACGGTTGGGGAGCTCGCTGCGGGCAAGACACCACAGGAGGGAGATGGTCCGCAGAGGAGTCTTCTCTCCACATCAATGCCTTGGAACTCTTGGCAGCATTCTTCGCTATCAGGAGCTTTCTCCCTCACCATTCCAATTGTTGCGTACTTGTACGCATGGACAATGTGGCGGCGGTTCAATATGTCAACCGCCTGGGAGGTACGAGGTCCAGAGTGCTGGCGGACATCGCGTCCACGTTCTGGCATTTCTGTTTATCCCGGGACATCATCCCGATTGCAGAATACCTTCCTGGTGTGTCCAACATCGTAGCAGATTGGAATTCTCGCTATTTGAAGGATTCCAGCGATTGGACGTTGGAACGATCTATTTTTCAGACTTTGAGGTCTCTTTGGGGTCCGTTACACACGGACCTCTTCGCATCCCGGCTCAATCGACAACTGCCTCGCTTTTACAGCTGGAGGCCGGATCCGGAAGCATCCGCAGTGGACGCATTCCGTCAGATATGGGAATTGGGGACGCACTATGCGTTTCCCCCATTCAATATGATAACCAGAGTTCTTCTCCAAGTACTGAGTCAGAAGGCGACGGTGGTGTTGGTCACCCCTTGGTGGCCAACGCAACCATGGTTCCCCCTTCTTTTAGGGATGGCGATCGACTATCCTCGTTTGATTCCTCACTCGCCTCACCTTCTCACGAACCCAACCAAGGGTCCTCATCCCCTGATATTGGAGGGCAACCTTCCACTCCTCGCGTGGTTGGTTTCGGGGTCCCGGATGCCGGTGGTGACCTTTCGCAATCGGCTAGAGACCTCCTTGCCTTGGCCTGGGCCCCAGGGACTAGATCGGCATATCGATCAGCCTGGGCATTGTGGGTTCGTTGGTGTGATAGACGGCAAGTTGATGCCGTTCATGCACCTGTTTCAGTGATAGTGAATTATTTAGCAGACTCTTTTGAGTCTGGGAAATCCTACAGTTCACTAAACGTCTACAGATCCGCCATATCGGCGTATCATTGCCCGGTGGACGCGTTACCGGTGGGCAAACATCCTTTGGTATGTAGACTCTTACGAGGCGTAAGATTTAAACGTCCTCCCCGTCCTAGGTACCAGTCTACTTGGGATGTCTCCCTTGTGTTGGATTTATTTTCCTCCTGGGAGGATAATGACGCACTCGCTTTAAAGTTGCTATCCATCAAGCTTACTACACTGTTATGTTTAGTATCCATAAAACGGGTGTCGGATGTAAAGGCGCTGGATATTTCCAGGCGACAATTTTCGCTGGAAGGGGTACGGTTTTCGGTGGTTCGTAGGACTAAGACGGGACTTCAATCCGTCTTCTATCCCTTTTTTCCTGATCACCCACGTCTGTGTGTAGTACGCTGTCTACAATCGTATGAGTCGCGGACCGTGACTTTGAGATCTGAATCTTACAATCAGTTGTTGATATCATATGTCAAACCTCATCTTCCGGTATCCTCGGCCACTTTGGCCAGGTGGGTGAGGTCGGCCATGGAAATGGCTGGGATCGATATCTCTCTTTTTGGTGCCCACTCTTCTAGAGGGGCTATGGCCACCAAGGTGGTCACTTCAGGAGGTTCACTTTCGGATCTTCTATTGGCCGCTGATTGGTCGTCCGAGACGACTTTTCGGCAATTTTATTTTAGACCTCTAACACACGTCTCTGTGTCTGTTCTATGACATATTTGTTATTATTTCTGTATGTAAGCACTGTTAGCTTTAAACTTGCAAGATATGAGCCTCCTGTCTGATATATAAATAGAGATTTTCCTGACGGAAAATATGAGTTATATGAAGACAGGAGGCGAGTATCTTCCCTCCCTACCCTCCCTGTTATGGTGTTTTTGTTTTCCTTCCAGGGTATTGAAAGGAGAAGACGAAGACAGCGGTGTTTCGGTGCAGCCTGATATGTTCTGTTGCAATTGTTCCTTAACAGTTTCGTTCCCGGTTTTCGGTCCTGTTGGCCGGAGGTTCGGAGTTACCAAGGAGGAGCTGTCCCGGATTCCGGCGTTCCGTGGTTCTGGTGACGGTCATGCAATTCGCATAAAGAAAGAGGAAGAGGATCTTCAAGCAGTCCCTTATATAGCAGCCAGCATGCTGGGATAGGAGGAGGAGTTCACAGGGGACTGCTGGGATATGTAGTTTTTAAAAAAAGATTTTATTAAATACGTTTGTATAAAGATTTTTCTGCTATGGGCATTAATTAAAGAAAGATTAATGCAAGATACTCGCCTCCTGTCTTCATATAACTCATATTTTCCGTCACGTTAGCTAGGAAAATCTCTATTTATACTGGCAGGTTTTTTCAAATGTTTTATCAAACATTCTGAAACCAAAAAGTTTTTTTCAAGAATTTGCAAATCAGAGGGATGATGTTTATTGTGTATTTACAAAATATAAGGAAATTTAATCAATCAAAACACAGGTTTTGATAAATCTTTCCCCGTGTGTATTTACAAAATACAAGCAATTTTAACCTCTTAAGGACGCAGGGCGTACCTGTAAGCCCTGCGCCTGGTCCCGGTGTTTAAAACGGGGTCACGCCGTGACCCCGCATCACACTGGGTCGGTCCCGGCTGCTAATGATAGTCAGGATGGCTAATAGCGCGTAGCACAGATCGTTGTGCCGCGCTCTATTAACCCTTCAGACACAGCGATCAAAGTTGATAGCCACGTCCAAAACGAAAGTAAAAGCTTCCTGGCAGCTCAGTCGGGCTGATCGGGACTACTAAAATCTGTCTCCATCGCGTCCGATCTGCGTTTGATTGCTCCAAGCCTGAGCTACAGGCTTGAGCAATCAACCCCCTGTTACGCTGATCCATGCAAAGCTATGGGAGCTATAACACTGCAAAAAAAAAAAGGGAAAAAAAAGTTAATAAAGGTAATTTAACCCCTTAAGGACCGAGGGTTTTTCTGTTTTTGCATTTTCGTTTTTTCCTCCTTGCCTTTAAAAAATCATAACTCCCGAAATGTACGGTGAAACAGAAAAAAAAATCATTGTGAGACAGAATTGAAAAAAAAAACAGCTGTTTTGTAAATTTTGGGGGCTTCCGTTTCTACCTAGTACATTTTTAGGTAACAATGCCTTCTTTTCTTTATTCTGTAGGTCCATACAATTAAAATGATACCCTACTTATATAGGTTTGATTTTGTCGTACTTCTGGAAAAAATCATAACTACGTGTAGGAAAATTAATACGTTTAAAATTGTCATCTTCTGACCCCTATAACTTTTTTGTTTTTCCGCGTATGGGGCGGTATGAGGGCTCATTTTTTGTGCCGTGATCTGAAGTTTTTAGCGGTACCATTTTTGCATTGATAGGATTTATTGATGATATAAAAAGTGACCAAAAATGCACTATTTTGGACTTTGGAATTTTTTTGCGCGTACGCCATTGACCGTGCGGTTTAATTAACAATATATTTTTATAATTTGGACATTTCCGCATGCGGCGATACCATATATGTTTATTTTTATTTACACTGTGTTTTTTTTATGGAAAAAGGGGGTGATTCAAACTTTTAATAGGGAAGGGGTTAAATGATCTTTATTCACTTTTTTTTCACTTTTTTTTGTTTGCAGTGTTATAGCTCCCATAGGGACCTATAACACTGCACACACTGATCTATTACATTGATCACTGGTTTCTCATAGGAAACCAGTGATCGATGATTCTGCTGCTTGACTGCTCATGCCTGAATCTCAGGCACTGAGCAGTCATTCGGCGATCTGACAGCGAGGAGGCAGGTAGGGATCCTCCAGCTGTCCTGTAAGCTGTTCGGGATGCCGCGATTTCACCGCGGTTATCCCGAACAGCTCCTTGAGCTAACCGGCATGCTTTCACTTTCACTTTAGATGAGGCGTTCAACTTTGAACGCCGCGTCTAAAGGGTTAATAGCGCGCGGCACCGCAATCAATGCCGTTTGCTATTAGCCATGGGTCCCGGCCGTGGCCCCGCGTTATAGATCAGGAGCGGACTCATGACGTACTGGTAGGTCATTGGTCCTTAAGGAGTTAACCCCTTCCCTAATAAAAGTTTGAATCACCCCCCCTTATCCCATAAAAAAAAAAAAAACTGTAAATAAAAATAAACATATGTGGTATCGCCGCGTTCGTAAATGTCCGAACTATAAAATGATATCATTAATTAAACCACACGGTCAATGGCGTACGCGCAAAAAAATTCCAAAGTCCAAATCTGCGTATTTTTGGTCACATTTTATATCATAAAAAAATGAATAAAAAGCGATCAAAAAGTCCGATCAATATGCTCCTTTATTAGTACTATTGTCTAGTTTATCTATGTATGTCTTGTAATTGCCCACATAGCTTTATTATGCTTACTTTTTCTTTGTCCATATGGCCTCCCCGGGCCGTCGGACTTATTTCTTATGACTTGTCTGTGTTATTGCATACACAAAGTCTGTATTCTTGTTCTTTTATATTTTTCAATAAAAGTTCTTGAATTTGAAAAAAAAAAGTCTGATCAATGCAAAAATGGTACCGATAAAAACTTCAGAACATAGTGCAAAAAATGAGCCTTCATACCGGCCCATATGCGGAAAAATTAAAAAGTTATAGGGGTCAGAAGATGACAATTTTAAACGTATACATTTTCCTGCATGTAGTTATGATTTTTTTTCAGAAGTACGACAAAATCAAACCTATATAAGTAGGATATTATTTTAACCGTATGGACCTACAGAATAAAGATAAGGTGTAATTTTTTACCGGAAAATGCACTGTGTAGAAACGGAAGCCCCCAAAAGTTACAAAATGACATTTTTTCTTCAATTTTGTCGCACAATTATTTTTTTTTCCGTTTCGCTGTGGATTTTTTGGTAAAATGACTAATGTCACTGCAAAGTAGAATTGGTGGCGCAAAAAATAAGACATCATATGGAATTTTACGTGCAAAATTCAAAGCGTTATGATTTTTGAAGGTGATGAGGAAAAAATTTAAATACAAAAACGGAAAAATGCGGAGTCCTTAAGGGGTTAATCAATTCTTCTATGATGTATCCCCTAGCAGTTGGCTGACCACTGTGTAGTTTTACGATAGCTGGAGGCACCGTGGTTGGAAATACTGCCCTAGGAAGTAGTGAATGTGAAAAATATCCTTTTCCATCACAAGGTTCACTGATTCATCACTGGAACATCACTGGAGTCTCAGTTGGTTGTATAGGCCTCAATTGGTTGTTAAAGGACTACTCCAGAATAGGAAAATTGTACTGTAAAAAAATAAAGAGGTACATACTTTCCTTCTCTCCCCCAGTGAAAATTTGCAGTAAAAAAATAAAGAGGTACCTACCTTCCTTTGCTCCCCCCGTGCCTCCGGTCTCCACCGCAATCCTCTTCCTGGTTGCCCGTGGTCGGCGAGTCATACTGCGCTCAGTCAATCACCGGCCGCAGCGAAGTTCCGACTCGGCCTGAGCGGCAGACTATGTTCACACACACACACAAATATACTGACAATTCTGTTTTTTAGCTGTAAAACTGTTTATTAGCATTTTAAACAGCAGGGAAAAATAGCTCAGTGGATAGAACACTGGTCTTGTAAACCAGGGGTTGTGAGTTGTGCGTTCCTCTCTGAGGCAGAATGGAATGTCAAACATTCAGAAACAATAAAGGGGTTTTCAAGAAATTGCAAATCAGAGGTATTACTTTTATTTTGTATTTACATAATATAAGGAATTTTAATCAATCAAGCAGTAAAATTGGCTTTTTCTTTTCTTTAGCCGAAAAACTGTATTTTTACAGTTAAAGATCAGGAAAAAAATCTCATTATCTAGTAAAAATATGTTGGACATGGGAGGGGAAAACAAATCGTCCATTATTTAAAAATGTAAAAAATAATTTGAAAAACAATCTACAGAATTTTTATCAATTGCTATAAAAAAAACAGTTTTTTTTACTGCTACAAAAAAGTGCAAAAAAAGGGTCTAAGGGTTGGGTCACATGTAGCATATAGGCTACATATTTGACGCTGTGCTAGCAAAGTCTATGGGTATTTATTATTACACTTATAGACTATGCTACCACAGAAATATAGTGTACACTATGGGTGACCCTAAAGGGGCAACGCCAACAATGACCACTGGTTTTGCATCAAACTCTGAGGAGCTTAGACCCAGCCATGTGGCCTAAGGTGCTTCTTTCAGGTTGCCACCTTCCCTTAACCAGTTAAGGACCCAGGGCGTATGGGTACGTCCTGACACCCTGGTACTTAAGGACCCAGGACATACCTGTACGCCCGTGGAAATTTTGGTACCCACCGAGCACAGGGCGGGGACCGGACTGGGGTGACTGCTGATATCGGTCAGCAGGCACCCCGCGCAATTGACCAGGGGAGTCATCAGACCCCCCCATGTCGGCGATCGCCGCAAATCGCCGGTAAATTCACACCGGCGATTTGCGGCAATTCCGGGTCATACAGGTCTCCGGTGACCCGTAAAATAAGGGGGATCGGGGTTGTCCAAGACACCCACGATCCCCCTGAAGGGATAAGAGTGAGGTGGCAGGGGTACCACCCCTCCTATCTCTGCTATTGGTCATCTAGAAGCGACGACCAATAGCAGATCGGGGGCGGGGGGGGGGGGGGGGGGTTAACTTTCGGTTTCCCTGTTCTGCCCACCCACTGCTGTCCGGGCAGAACAGGGAAACCAATGAGGACCGGCACTTACCCTTACCCATCGGCGGCGGCAACGGGCGGTGATCGGCGGCAGAAGAGGATGGCGATGCAGCTCCCTAAATCCTATGGAAGCCGGTGAGTTGCCTACCAACATCTGGAGGGCTACAGTTTGAGACCACTATACAGTGGTCCCTAAACTGTAGCCCTCCAGATGTTGCAAAACTACAACTCCCAGCATGCCCATACAGCTGTTTACTGTGTGGGCATGCTGGGAATTGCAGTTTTGCAACAGCTGGAGGGCTACAGTTTGGAGATCACTGTGCAGTGGTCTCTAAACTGTGGCCCTCTAGATCTTGCAAAACTACAGCTCCTAGCATGCCCACACAGCAGTTTGCTGTCTGGGCATGCTGGGATTTTTAGTTTTGCAACATCTGGAGGGCCACAATTTGGAGATCATTGTGCAGTGGTCTCTAAACTGTAGCCCTCCAGATGTTGCAAAACTGCAAATCCCAGCATGCCCAAACAGCAAACAGATGTCTCGGCATGCTGGGAGTAGTAGTTGCATACCTCCAGCTGTTGCATAACTACATCTCCCAGCATGCCCTTTGGTGATCAGTACATGCTGGGAGTTGTAGTTTTGCAACAGCTGGAGGCACACTGGTTGGAAAATACAGAGTTAGGTAACAGAACCTAACTGAAGATTTTCCAACCAGTGTGCCTCCAGCTGTTGCAAAAGTACAACTCCCAGCATGCACGGTCTGTCATTACATGCTAGGAGTTGCAGTTTTGAAAAAGCTACATTCACACGGGCAGGTTTACAGTGAGTTTCCTGCTTGAAGTTTGAGATGCGGAGTAAGAACATACCCCATATGTGGATGTAAAGTTCACAGCGGGCGAACCTCAATGCTCAGAAGAGAAGGAGCGCCATTGGCTTTTGAAGAGAAAATTTGACCGGAATTGAAGGCCATGTGTGTTCACAAAGCCCCCATAGTGCCAGAACAATAGACCCCCCGCCCCCACATGGCCCCTGACTTCCATTCCAAACAAATTCTGTTTCCAAAAGCTCAATGGCTCTCCTCCTCTTCTGAGCACTGTAGTGCGCCAGCAGAGTACTTTACATCCACATATGGGGTATTTCCATACTCAGAAGAAATGGGGTTACAAATTTTGTGGGTCATTTTCTCCTATTACCCCTTGTAAAAATGTAAAATTTGGGGAAAAAACTGCATTTTAGTGATTTTTTTTTTCTATTTACACATCCAACTTTAACCTGTGAGGTGTTAAGGCTCACTGTACCCCTTGTTATGTTCCTTAAGGGGTGTAGTTTCCAAAATAGTATGCCATGTGTTTTTTTTTTTTTTTTGCTGTTCTGGCACCATAGGGGCTTCTTAAATGTGACATGCCCCTGATACCATTTCAGCAAAATTTGCTTTCCAAAAGCCAAATGTGACTCCTTTTGTTCTGAGCATTGTAGTGCGCAAGCAGAGCACTTGGCGTCCACACATACTCAGAAGAGATGGGGTTACAAATTTTGGGTGTAGTTTCCAAAATAGTATGCCATGTGTTTTTTGTTTTTTTTTTGCTGTTCTGTCACCATAGGGGCTTCTTAAATGTGACATGCCCCTGAAAAACTGTAAGACTCATCGCAGATGGCAGGTACCCAGGGAGTAGTAGATTCGTAGTTCCACGGTAGTCTGGAGCAGGTGATGTAGTGGATCCGCTGGACCTGTGTGGCAGATGACGCGGGCCATTCCAGGGAGTGGAGTCTAAGGTGCCACTGGTTTTCACCAGAGCCTGACGCAAAGCGGGTTGGACTTCCTGCGGCAGGTTACACCCAGGTCGCTACCCCTGGCACGACTCGACCACACAGGTGGCTGAGGTGATGCGTGGCACCAAAGGAATAGGCAGGACGTAGTCAGGCTGGCTAGAGGTAAGGACAGGCGGCACAGGAGCGTACACAGTAATAATGGTGCAGGTGTTAATAATGGTGCAGGTGTTAATACTAATTACGGGCGCACTGGCCCTTTAAATTTCAAAGCTCCGGTACGCGCGCTAGGAGGCGGGGGCGCGCACGTCGGAGCTGAGAAACAGAGGCCGGGGACTGAGGTGAGTGATGGGCTGGGACTTGCATGCAAATGCGAATCCCAGCCCTGCCGGGAACCGACATACTGGGAGAGATGTGCTTACGGCCGTTATGTCGGGCCGGAGCGCTGTTTATTACAGTACCCTCCCCTTTGGTCTCCCCCTCTTCTTGTGGGACAAACATTTTTTGACGAGATTACGGTCCAAGATGTTCTCCTCGGGCTCCCAGGACCTCTCCTCAGGACCAAAGCCCCTCCAATTGACCCAAAAAAAAATTCTGCCACGTACCATTTTAGATGCCAGAATCTCTTTAACTTGAAAAATATCTGAGGAACCGGAGACAGGAGTTGGAGCAGAATTTTTCTTTGAGAATGACGGTTGATAACCAGAGGTTTGAGGAGAGAAACATGAAAAGAGTTAGGAATACGTAAAGAAGGTGGCAAGCAGAGTTTGTATGAAACAGAATTGATCTTTGTAAGACCTCGAACGGACCCAGGAAATGAGGACCAAGTTTGTAACGCGGGATTTTAAACCGAATGTATTTAGAAGATAACCAAACTTTATCACCAGGAGAGAAGGATGGAGGAGATCTTCTTTTTTTATCTGCCTGAGTCTTCATTCGGGAGGATGCCAGAGATAAAGATTGCCCAGTCTGTCGCCAAATGGAGGAGAAATTTCTGACAAGTTCATCTACAGCAGGGAGACTGGAAGAGACTAGAACCGGAAGAGGAGACCTAGGATGATGACCAAAAACAATAAAAAACGGAGATGTCTTTGTGGACTCCTTCTGATTGTAGGAAAATTCGGCCCAGGGAAGAAGATCTACCCAGTTGTCCTGACGGGCAGGCACAAAATGACGTAAATAAGTCTCCAAAATTAGATTTATCCTTTCCACCTTACCATTGGACTGGGCATGGTAGGCAGAGGAGAAATCCAAACTGATGCCAAGACAGGAACAGAGGGCTCAACAGAATTTGGACACAAACTGCACTCCGCGGTCCGAGACGATGTTTTCTGGAAGACCATGAAGACGGAAGATATGAAGGAAGAAGTGCTTGGCCAGTGGTGGAGCAGATGGGAGTCCGGGAAGAGGAATGAAATGAGCCATTTTAGAAAACCGGTCTACCACAACCCAGATGACCGTGTTATTGTGTGATGATGGAAGGTCGGTAATAAAATCCATAGCAATGTGAGTCCATGGAATCTCAGGGATGGGCAACGGCTGCAAAAGTCCTGTGGGTCTCTGTCGGGAGGTTTTGTCTTGAGCACAAGTGGTACAGGAACGCACAAATTCAGAGACATCGTGTTTCAGACATGGCCACCAATAGTGTTGGGAGATAAGAAGAAGTGTCTTGCGTATTCCAGGATGGCCAGCCAATAAGGAAGAATGACCCCAGTTTAGAACTTTGCGTCTCAATCTGATTGGTACGAAAGTTTTACCAGGAGGGTGCTGTAGAAGATCGGCAGGGGCTGCAGAAATCAGACGATCAGGAGGGATAATAAGTCTCGGAGTAGGATCCAAACCCACCACATCAGAAGATCTGGAGAGGGCATCAGCTCTGATATTCTTCTTAGCTGGACGTAAATGAATGAAAAAAATTATCCGGGAGAAGAACAACGACCACATTGCCTGACGTGGGTTCAAACGTTGGGCTGACTGAAGGTACAGGAGGTTCTTGTGGTCAGAATAAATACTGATTGGATGAGGAGATCCTGCCACTCCTCTAAGGCGAGCTTTATAGCAAGCAGTTCACGATCTCCGATGGAGTAGTTTCTCTCCGCAGGCGAGAAGGTTTTAGAAAAGAACCCACAGGTCACAGTTTTACCCTTGGAACTTTTCTGGGTAAGAATGGCGCCTGCTCCGATGGAGGAAGCATCAACCTCCAAGGCAAAAGGTTTTCCCGGATCCGGTATTGATAGCAAGGGAGCTGAAGCAAAAGCAGACTTTAAGCTGGAGAAAGCTTCCTCGGCCTCAGGGGACCACAACTTTGGGTTAGCGCCCTTCTTTGTGAGAGCTACCATGGGAGCAACCACAGAAAAAAAATGTGGGATGAACTGGCGGTAGTAGTTTGCAAATCCCAGGAAACATTGAATAGCCCGCAGACCGGTAGGGTAAGGCCAATTCAAAACTGCAGACAATTTTATTGGATCCATTTGTAGTCCTTCATGAGAGACAATGTATCCTAGAAAAGGAAGACTGGATTTTTCAAAAAGGCATTTCTCCAGTTTGGCATAGAGATGATTCCTCCGTAGGTGTCGTAGGACCAGACGAACATGAGTACGATGCTCTTCCAAGTTTGAAGAATAAATCAGTATGTCATCAAGATAAACGACTACACAGGTACAGAGAAGGTTGCGGAAGATATCATTGACGAATTCTTGGAAAACAGCTGGAGCATTGCAAAGGCCAAAAGGAATCACTAGGTACTCAAAATGTCCATCGCGGGTGTTGAAAGCCGTTTTCCATTCATCTCCCTCTCAAATTCGAATCAGGTTGTAGGCACCTCATAAATCCAGTTTGGAGAAGACTTTGGCCCCCTGAAGACGATCAAAAAGTTCTGAGATCAGAGGAAGAGGATAACAATTCTTGACCGTGATCTTGTCCAGACCTCTGTAATCAATACAAGGACGAAGAGAACCATCCTTCTTACTGACAAAGAAGATCCGGCTCCAGCTGGTGACGAAGACTTCTGGATAAATCTTTTTTGGAGGTTCTTTTGGATGTACTCTTGCATGGCTTGAGTCTCTGGGACAGATAAAGGATAGATTCTACCCCGAGGTGGCATAGTCCCAGGCAGTAAATCAATCGGGCAGTCGTAAGGACAATGTGGAGGCAAAGTCTCGGCCTGTCTTTCGCAGAAGACATCTGAGAAATCTTGATAAGGCATAGGCAGACCTGACATGGGAGAAATTTCAGAAAGAATTTTAGGCTGGACTGACTCTAGACAACGATTATGGCAGCATTGCCCCCAGCGAGTGACCTCTCCGGATTTCCAATCAAGCTGCGGGGAATGGAGTTGGAGCCAAGGAAGACCAAAAAGTATCTGAGAAGTACAATGTGGTAGCACAAAGAATTCGATCCTCTCCCCCACTTGCAGAAGGAGAGACTCCGTGCAATATAGTACTCTACAGTCCAGATTTTGTCCTGTGACAGAAGAGATGAAAAGAGGCTTGGCAAGGCGACTCACTGGAAGGCGATGTTCATGCACGAGTGAGGCATCAATAAAATTGCAAACAGAACCAGAGTCTAAAAATGCAGAAGCAAAGAAAGAAGTCTGAGCAGAAATGTGGACTTGTACGGAAATATTAAAACAAGAAGAGACGGTGCACACACCCAGAGAAGTCCTTCCTACATATCGGACGTTTGCCTGGATTCTGAGAACGGGCAGGGCAGTCTTTGAGGAAATGTTCCAGACTGGCACAGTATAGGCACAAATTCTTGCTGCGGCATCTGTATCTTTCCTCCTGGGTGAGGCAAGTATGATCCTCTGGCATAGCCTTTTCAGAAAATCCACTTTCTTTTAGGAGCTCCTCCTGTCTTTCGGACAAACGTACATCAATTCGTGCGGCCAAATGGATCAGCTCACACAGGTTAGACGGAAGATCTTGAGCAGCAAGAGCGTCCTTTATGCTACTAGAAAGTCCTTTATTAAATATAGCAAACAAGGCCTCGTTCCATGCCAATTCAGAAGCATGGATGCGAAACTGGACTGCATAGTCTCCCACAGAGGAAGTCCCTTGACTCAGGTTAAGAAGCGCAGACTCGGCAGAGGAGACACGTGCGGGTTCTTCAAAAACGCTGCAGAATTCAGCCAGGAAAGCCGTGAGGTTGAAGGTAATTTGATTGCTACGATCCCAGAGCGGAGTAGCCCAGGCCAGGGCCTTTCCAGACAAGAGGCTGATCACAAAGGCCACCATAGCATGCTCCGTAGGAAACAGATCCGTCAAACATCGTGGGAAGGGGAAGACGAAGCTTAGATGCTGAAGGAGCTGCAGGAACTGATGGTGATTGCTGCTGCATAGTCAGAAGTAGCTGCGCCATGGCGGACAGTTGATTTAATTGCTGCCCCTGATGGGCCAACTGTTGCGACTGACGGACCACTTCGGAGGAGAGATCCAAATCCTCAGGCAGAGGTACCTCGGTAGGATCCATTGCCAGATCTTATTGTAAGACTCACCGCAGATGGCAGGTACCCAGGGAGTAGTAGATCCGTAGTTCCATGGTAGTCTGGAGCGGGTGATGTAGTGGATCCGCTGAACCTGTGTGGCAGATGACGCGGGCCATGCCAGGGAGCGGAGTCTAAGGTGCCGCTGGTTTTCACCAGAGCCCGCCGCAAAGCGGGTTGGACTTGCTGCGGCAGGCGACACCCAGGTTGCTACCCCTGGCACGACTCGACCACACAGGTGGCTGATGTGATGCATGGCACCGAAGGAATAGGCAGGACGTAGTCAGGCTGGCTAGAGGTCAGGGCAGGCGGCACAGGAGCGTAGTCAGTAGGGTAGCAGAAGGTCAATAGGCTGACGGCTAGAAACATGGTCGGGTCACGGAATACATAGGTCTGGTACACGGCAAGGAAACACTAGGACTGCTTTCTCTAAGGCGCAATGCAAACAAAGATCCAGCAAGGGTACTAGGGAGGTGCTAAAACTTATAATGATGGTGCAGGTCTTAATACTAATTACGGGCGCACTGACCCTTTAAATTTCAAAGCTCGCGTCGGAGCTGAGAGACAGAGGCAGGGGATGGAGGTGAGTGATGGGCTGGGACTTGCATGCGGGCGCATCCCGTGATGCGAATCCCAGCCCCGCCGTTAGCCGACATACAGGGAGAGATGCGCTCACGGTCGGTATGTCTGGCCGGAGCGCTGTTTATTACAAAAACCATTTCAGAAAAACTCACTCTCCAAAAGACCACTGTTGCTCCTTCCCTTCTGAGCCCTCTAGTGCACCCGCCGAGCACTTCACATACAAATATGAGGTATTTCCTTACTCGAGAGAAATTGGGTTACACATTTTAGGAAGATTTCTCTCCTTTTACCCCTTCTACAAGAACATGCCAGTGTAAAAAATGAAGATTTTGAATTTTCTCCTTCAATTTGCTGCTATTCCTGTGAAACACGTAAAGGGTTAACAAACCTTTTGAATGTCATTTTGAATACTTTGAGGGGTGCAGTTTTTATAATGGGGTCATTTATGGGGTATTTCTAATAAGAAGGCCCTTCAAATCCACTTCAAACTGAACTGGTCCCTGAAAAATTTCGATTTTGAACATTTTGTGAAAAATTGGAAAATTGCTGCTATACTTTGAAGCCCTCTGATGTATTCCAAGAGTAAAAACATGTCAACTTTATGATGCCAACATAAAGTAGACATATTGTATATGTGAATCAATATATAATTTATTTGGAATATTCATTTTCCTTATAAGCAGAAAGCTTCAAAGTAAAAAATAAATGCAACATTTTTTATTTTTTTATCAAATTTGGGATTTTTTTTTTACCAAGAAATGATGCAAGTATCAACAAAATTTTACCACTAACATAAAGTAGAATATGTCACGAAAAAACAATCTCGGAATCAGAATGAAAGGTAAAAGCATCTCAGAGTTATTAATGCTTAAAGTGACAGTGGTCAGATGCCGGGTCCTACACTGCCGGGTCCTACACTGAAATTGGCTGGGTCCTTAAGGGGTTAAGGAATCGGATTGAATCTTAGTTCTGACACCCCATTTTTCTTAAATGTTACTCAATGGCAAAATGTATTCATAGATTTTGTGGAGTTTTGGTGAAGAATTGTAGCAAATTTTAGAGCAATCACTTGCGGAAAAAAATATTTGTGAAATAATTGCTCAAAAATTTCTTAGTCTAAGGCTGGGTTCACACTACGTTTTCTCCCATACGGGAGCGCATACGGCAGGGGGGGAGCTAAAACCTCGCGCTCCCGTATGCCACCGTATGCGCTCCCGTATGTCATTCATTTCAATGAGCCGGCCGGAGTGAAACGTTCGGTCCGGTCGGCTCATTTTTGCGCCGTATGCGCTTTTACAACTGGACCTAAAACTGTGGTCAACCACGGTTTTAGGTCCGGTTGTAAAAGCGCATACGGCGCAAAAATGAGCCGACCGGACCGACCCTTAGCTGGTGTTTCCCAAGCAGTGTGCCTCCCACTGTTGCAAAACTACAACTCGTACACCAAAAAAGAGGGGCCAAAATATTGGTTATCAAAAGTATAAATCTTTATTACAAACGTAATAAAAACAATCCAAAAGATTAAAAGATGGCAGTGTTATGAAAGCAGTTACACACAGAAAAATTGGAGGTGAGTATATCAGGTGAAATATTGTATGGGGGTATATGGTCTGGACGGTCTTTCATATGTTATTTGTGACCTTTTTTCTTCTCTTCCAGCCCTTTTTCCCTGTAGTGTATAATCATTATCATTATTATGCTTGTCTTGCTTGCGTCTTGTTGATTTTCCTGGATATGGCATACTTCAGCAATCCAGCTATACCGTTTGACCTATTACTATGTAGGTTGATCATTTCCATCAGACGCTTCTTATGATATACTCACCTCCATTTTTTCTGTGTGTGTAACTGCTTTCATAACACTGCCATCTTTTCATCTTTTGGATTGTTTTTATTAAGTTTGTAATAAAGATTTATACTTTTGATAACCAATATTTTGGCCCCTCTTTTTTGGTGTACATGTTATATAGGCCTATGGTTGATACTATTAGTGCCTCTCTTGTTTCTATGTATTGAAAACTACAACTCCCAGCATGCCCTGACAGCCTTCGTCTGTCCTGGTTTGGCACACTGGTTTGGAAACACAGGTCTAAGCTGATGTCAGTATCATACTATGAAACAATTGTCTGGATAAAGTACGAGGTCCTGTACCGGGACACCACAAAGTTTTAAAGAATTCTTTCTCCCCCCGAATGTTAGATATTCAGATTATCCTAGACTAAGAAATTAGGCCTCAGGGAGCATTGAACTCACAACCCCTGGTTTACGAGACCAGTGCTCTATCCACTGAGCTATGATGCCACCTGATTTGTTGGAGTGGCTGTGTTTTTTGTCAACTTGATATATTTTGTGGCGTTTAGCAGAAAGAAATAGTAATATAAAGAAAAGCTTGTCTGTCAGATTTCATCTTCAGGATAGACTGGAAGCTTAAACATAATCTGTCCTCAGTGTCACCTGTACTAACCTATTGGTACAGGCTTGTAGTGTGGGTGATACTGAAGAAAATGACACTTACCATTCCCCAATTTGGGCTTTCGTTACGGCTATTTTCCCAAGCCTCCGTGCACAGTGACATCTGTCTTCGATCTTCATAGGAAGTACTTCCTTCCCCTTTCCTGAGTCTACTATTCTGCAGAATGGAGCTCCACTCTGCAATAGACCCCTCTACTCCTATGCTGCAGAAGGGAGCTCCACTTTGCAGGCAAGAACAGATTTCACTTCATACCCACTGTACATGCGGAGGAGAAGCGTTATGCTGCAAAATGCAGCTCCTGGACTTTGTCTTTACCTGTTCTTTAGCTGGGACAAAGATGATGCTTCATTTGGACAGGATTATAATCTGGATGGTATGGGGACTCTTAGTGGAGGTTTGCCCCCCCATGTGAATGTACAGGTTACATTCACATGGGCAGGTGTACAGTGAGTTTCCTGCTTGAAGTTTGAGATGTGGCAAATTTTACGACGCAGCACAATCTCCTAGCAGGAAACTCACTGTAAACTCGAGAGAAATTGGATTATTTCAGCTGTCCGGTCATCCCGGGAGTTGTAGTTTTGCAACAGCGGGAGGCACACTGGTTGGGAAACACTGGTCTAAGCTGATGTCAGTATCATGCTATGAAATAATTGTCTGGATAAAGCAAGAAATAGGATCCTTCAAGGTCTTTTGTTCTGATTTGCATCACTTGCAGTCCAGAATTCAGAAGGTTGAAAATATGAAGTTGTGGTATCTGGGGTGTTGCAATGGTGTAACAGGGTCTGGTGGTATTAACCCTTACTTTTCGTGATGCCAGGGTGAAGTTTGCTTAGTAAATGAAGATCCTGCCGCCAACCGGCCCACAAACGGCAGGGTTAATAAACGGAATGTCCACAGCAGAACTGGAAACTTTTACTTGAACTTTTAGGCAACAGTCTTTACAATTAACCCGTACAGGACCTAGGGCGTATGCATACGCCTTCTGTACCTGGGTCTTAAGGACCCAGGGCATACAGGTACGCCCGTGGGAATTCCGGTCCCTGCCGCGCGTTGGGCAGGGATCGGACTGGGGTGACTGCTGATATCAATCAGCAGGCACCCCGCGCAAATGCCGAGGGGGGTCATCAGACCACCAAATGTCGGCGATCGGCGCAAATCGCAAGTGAAATCGCACTTGCGATTTGCGCAATTCCGGGGCTTACGGGTCACGTGTGACCCGATGACCCGGAGATACAAGGTGATCGGGGGTGAAGAATACACCCCCTATAACCTACTGTATCTATGGGGAGGTGGCGATTTCGCCATCCCCCCAGGAGAGCTGCTATTGGCTAGACAATCGTCCAGCCAATAGCAGCCGGCAGGGGAGGGGTTAAACGGCATCCTTTGCAGCGCTTACCGTTAGCTGGGTTCAGTCAGTGGTCAGAGCTGCATCGGATCGCCTCAGGAGACCCAAAGATTCCCTAGATCAGGGACAGAATCAACCAAAGGGAAAGGTAGGGAAATCCATGTAATAAAGTAAAAAAAAAAGTAAAAAATTTAAAAATCCCCCCCCCCCTGACCCCCTAATAGGGCTCAAGAGTACGCCTCATCTTTTTTTAGCGTTACCCGCGTTTGTTTTTTTTAGCGTTTGTTTTTTTTCTTCTCACATAACGGTGTGTGATTACTAATCACACACCGTTATACATAGTTACACGAAGCACTCACTACACACTCCCCCGCCCCCACACACACAACCTCCCCCCCCCACCACCACCCCCCCTCCACTGTAGATAAAAGGCGATGGCTCGCCAGGCATTTTTGGCGTCTAAGGCATACGCTTTTCTTGCCTCCGAATCTGCCAGTTTCGAGAAAGATCCAACATTCCTGTGTTCTTCCTTGTCCTCCTCATCATCTAGTAGTGATGATGAGCCCCCAGAAGGCGGCGTAGACGCCGCCAGGCGAGGCCACGCACCCCCCATGAAAGTGCCCCAGTGGCTGGCACTAGTGCGAGTGGTGATGCCGCTCGTACTAGGAGTCCGACCCCCCAGGCGAATTTACCGGAGCTCCCTTCCGGTGAACCTGTCTGGAGACCCCCAGAGGCTTATCAGCCACGGATTCCGGAGTTTGTTGGCGACTCCGGAATCCGGATTGACACGGCTGGGTTCACTGAATTTGACTATTTCAGTTATTTTTTCATTGACAGCCTGGTCAATCTAATGGTGGAGCAGACGAATCTGTACGCCAGGCAGTTCATCGCCCACCACCCAGATTCTTTTTTGGCCAGGTCCAATGAATGGTATGCTGTCAGTGCAGCAGAAATGAGGACATTTGGGGGCCTCTTGCTGCATATGGGCCTGGTCAAAAAGCCCAGTGTCAGGCAGTACTGGAGCGGGGACATCTTCTACCAGACCCCGCTGTACAGTATGGCCATGACACGTAAGCGGTTCGAGGCTATTTGGAAATGCCTTCATTATGCAGATAATGAGGCATGTCCACCCCGAGGTGATCCCGCCCATGACCGGCTTTACAAAGTGAGGCCGGTCATCGATCACTTTGGGGCCAAATTTTTGGAGGCCTACGTACCGCTTAGGGAGCTCTCGGTTGATGAGTCTCTTATCAGTTTTAAGGGGAGACTCATCTTCCGCCAGTATATTCCCTCGAAGCGGGCGCGGTATGGTGTGAAGCTATATAAACTTTGTGAGAGTACCTCCGGGTATACTCTCAAGTTTAGGGTGTATGAGGGACGAGATTCCCGTATTGAACCCCCAGATTGTTCCCCCACTCTGGGTGTTAGCGGGAAAATCGTTTGGGACCTTATGTACCCATTGCTGGATAAGGGTTACTA
Organism: Hyla sarda; assembly: GCF_029499605.1. Lineage (NCBI taxonomy): Eukaryota > Metazoa > Chordata > Amphibia > Anura > Hylidae > Hyla > Hyla sarda. The sequence goes on along the minus strand of NC_079189.1, from coordinate 39,987,677 downwards.
CGTGTATGTGGACAACTTTTATACCAGCATCCCTCTCTTCACATCCCTTGCCGCCAGATCCACATCCGCTTGTGGGACCGTGCGGAGAAACCAGAGAGGCCTTCCTCTAAATTTGATCCAGACACCTATTCCCAAGGGTGAGTCCCGTGCCCTTACCTATGAAAACCTGTTGCTGGTCAAGTATAAGGATAAGAGGGATGTCCTTATGCTGACCACGATTCATGGTAACGGCAGGTCACCTGTCACTGTGCTAGGTACCACAACAACGGTCCTCAAGCCTGATTGTATTCTGGACTACAATCAGTATATGGGGTGAGTTGATCTCTCAGATCAAGTCCTCAAGCCAGACATGGCCATGCTGAAAACCTGTGTATGATACAAAAAAGTTGCGGTCTACATGGTACAGGTTGCCATGTACAACTCTTTTGTACTGTACCGGAACGCTGGCAACACAGGGACATACCTCCAGTTCCAAGAAGAAGTCCTAAAGGTCCTGATCTTTGCTGACCGGGAAAGAGCAGGCCGGACTTCCCAAGGAACTGGAGTAATAGGTGCCAGGATCGTCCCAGGCCAACACTTTCCAGGTGAGGTCCCCCACAGTGGAAAGAAGGGACGATCCCAGAAAAAATACAGAGTGTGTAACAGGAGGGGCTACGGAAGGACACCACCACTCAGTGTGACACTTGCCCCGATCATCCGGGCCTCTACATTAAGGACTGCTTCAGGGAGTATCACACTTCCATGGAGTACTACATTTTCCCTCTTCATTTAAATTTTCCATAATTTGACCCCAATGTACCAAGTCCAGAGTACATTCCAAATTTTAACCCCATAAAACCACAAAATTGCCCAAAAAAACTATTTCATTAAAAAAAAAAAAAAAAAAAAAAAAACCTGATAAGACCTCTGGGGGTATTTTTTTCCAAAAATGGGTCATGGGTCACTGAGTCACTATCATCGGGGACTTTTTCTGTTGCCTCAAATGCGCAGCGCTCTCTCTCCACCTGAGCGGGGTGCGCATTTGAGGCAACAGGTTAGGGATGGCCACACACGTCACATTCCCAGAATGATGATTCAGAGCATAGGGTTTGGGGTGGGCATATTTTTTTTAGTTTTGGCTATGCTCTGGGTCATCATTCTGGGAACATAACCTGTTTTATAATTTTTTGTCCCACTGTACCATTTGTTAGTTATTAGAGTACCCCATATAATGCCCCTTGAGGGGGGGGGGGGGTCCCACTGTTCTGGCTCCATAGGCAGCTGTCTAGAATCTCCAGGCCCCTGATTGCCCTCCTGTTCCTCCGTGACCAGTGAGCAGAGCTGATCTACGCCCAGATATGAGGTATGTCCTTACTCCAAAGAAATGTATTTACAATTTCTTTTTTCTGTTCTGGCACTAAATGTGACACCCCCCCCCCCCCCATGTCAGCAAAATGTGTCTTCTTCTCTTCTGAGCATTGTAGTGCACCAGCAGAGCCCTTGACATCCACACATGGGGTACTTCCATACTCAGAAGAGATGGGGTTACACATTTTGGGGGACATTTTCTCCTATTACACCTTGTAAAAATGTAAAATTTTAGGAAAAACAGCATTTTAGTAAAAAAAAAAAATGTTATTCATTTACACATCCAAAGTCGTCAAACACCTGTGGGGTGTTAAGGCTCACTGTACCCCTTGTTATGTTCCGTGAGGGGTGTAGTTTCCAAAATAGTATGCCATGTGTTTTATTTTTTGCTGTCCTGGCACCATAGGGGCTTCCTAAATGGGACATGCCCCCCCAAAACCATTTCAGCAAAATTAGATTTGCAGAAGCCAAATATGACTCCCTCTCTTCTGAGCATTGTAGTGCGCCAACAGAGCGCTTGACATCCACATATGTGGTGTTTCCATACTCAGAAGAGATGGGGTTACAAATTTTGGTGGGCATTTTCTCCTATTACCCCTTGTAAAAATGTAAAATTTGGGGGGAAACTAGCATTTTAGTGAAAAAAAAAATCATTTACACATCCAACTTAAAGGAAAAGTCGTGAAACACCTGTGGGTTGTTAAGGCTGACTGTACCACTTGTTACGTTCCTTGAGGGGTGTAGTTTCCAAAATAGTATGCCATGTGGGTTTTTTTTTGCTGACCTGGCACCATAGGGGCTTCCTAAATGGGACATGCCCCCCAAAACCATTTCAGCAAAATTTGATTTGCAAAAGCCAAATATGACTCCTTCTCTTCTGAGCATTGTAGTGCGCCCGCAGTGCACTTGACCTCCACATATGTGGTGTTTCCATACTCAGAAGAGATGGGGTTACAGATTTTGGGGGGCATTTTCTCCTATTAACTCTTGTAAAAATTTAAAATTTGGGGGAAAACTAGAATATTAGTGGAAAAAATAAGAAAATCATTTAAACGTCCAACTTTAACGAAAAGTCGTGAAACCCCTGTGGGGTGTTAAGGCTCACTGGACCCCTTGTTACGTTCCTTGAGGGGTGTAGTTTCCAAAATAGTATGCCATATGTTTTTTTTTGCTGACCTGGCACCATAGGGGCTTCCTAAATGGGACATGCCCCCCAAAACCATTTCAGCAAAATTTGATTTGCAAAAGCCAAATATGACTCCTTCTCTTCTGAGCATTGTAGTGCGCCCGCAGTGCACTTGACCTCCACATATGTGGTGTTTCCATACTCAGAAGAGATGGGGTTACAGATTTTGGGGGGCATTTTCTCCTATTAACTCTTGTAAAAATTTTAAATTTGGGGGAAAACTAGAATATTAGTGGAAAAAATAAGAAAATCATTTAAACGTCCAACTTTAACGAAAAGTCGTGAAACCCCTGTGGGGTGTTAAGGCTCACTGGACCCCTTGTTACGTTCCTTGAGGGGTGTAGTTTCCAAAATAGTATGCCATATGTTTTTTTTTTGCTGTCCTGACACCATAGGGGCTTCCTAAATGCAACATGCCCCCAAAAACCATTTCAGAAAAACTCACTCTCCAAAATCCCTCTGTCGCTCCTTCCCTTCTGAGCCCTCTAGTGCACCCGCCGAACACTTGACATACACATATGAGGTATTTCCTTACTCGAGAGAAATTGGGGTACACATTTTTGGAAGATTTCTCTCCTTTAACCCCTTATAAAAATTCAAAAAATGGGTCTACAAGAACATGCCAGTGTAAAAAATGAAGATTTTGAATTTTCTCCTTCAATTTGCTGCTATTCCTGTGAAACACCTAAAGGGTTAACAAACCTTTTGAGTGTCATTTTGAATACTTTGATGGGTGCAGTTTTTATTATGGGGTCATTTGTGGGGCATTTCTAATTTTTGGAATTTTTCACCAAGAAACGATGCAAGTATCAACAAAATTTTACCACTAACATAAAGTAGAATATGTCACGAAAAAACTATCTCGGAATCAGAATGAAAGGTAAAAGCATCCCAGAGTTATTAATGCTTCAAGTGAAAGTGGTCAGATGTTCAAAAAATGGCCGGGTCCTACAGTGAAAATTGGCTGGGCCCTTAAGGGGTGAAACAGTTTCTCTCGAGATAACTGGGATGCAGGTGCCCCACAGGCTTTGCTGGCACTGATAGTAATGAGCTTTAAGCAGGCAACTGTGCTACTAATTGTAAGATTTGAATGGCATTGTAGTCAAACAGGATTTGTAGGTTTGAGCTTTATAACTCACGGTTTTAGTGGCTGCTGGTTCTTTAGGCTTTGGCCTAGTTGAGCTGAGATTGAAGATATGCTGATTGTGCTTCTTTAGTGTCCAGGTCTCAAGAGAGTGCAGGAACAAGAGGGAGAATTTACAGACTACAGCCCTTTATATATTAAGGGGCTGGACTAAGCTCATTGGCCAGCAAACCTGTAGGTCCGGAACCCATCACATGACCCAGGAAGGACCTTAAACCTCCGTACACTCACAACGGTAGATCACATGACCTGGGAAGGTCCTCTACATTTATTTTACCTATACATTAAATAATAGACATGTAAATACAATTATATGAGGCGACCAAGGGACAAGCCCTGCAAGAAGCTCTGTGGAGATGGAGGAGCTCTAGCTGAGGGGACTTAATACAAGGGACTGTACGAGGTCCTGTAGCGTGACACCACAAAGTTTTAAAGAATTCTTTTTTTATTTTTCCCCAGAATGTTAGATATTCAGATTATCCTAGACTAAGCAATGAGGCCTCAGTGAGGATTGAACTCATGACCCCTGGTTTACGAAACCAGCGCTCTATCCACTGAGCTATGAGGCCAACTGTTTTGTTAGAGTGGCCATGTTTTTGTCGACTTGATATATTATGTGTCGTTCAGCAGAAAGAAATTGTAATATAAAGAAAAGCTTGTCTGTCAGATTTCATCTTCAGGATAGACTGGAAGCTTAAAGGGAATCTGTCCTCAGTGTCACCTGTACTAACCTATTGGTACAAGCTTGTAGTGTGGGTGATACTGAAGAAAATTACATTTACCATTCCCCAATCTGTGGTTTCGTTACGGCTGTTTTCCCAAGCCTCCATGCACAGTAACATCTGTCTTCGATCTTCATAGGAAGTACTTCCTTCCCCTTTCCTGAGTCTACTATTCTGCAGAATGGAGCTCCACTCTGCAATAGACCCCTCTACTCCTATGCTGCAGAATGGAGCTCCACTCTGCAGGCAAGAACAGATTTCACTTCATGCCCACTGCACATGCGGAGGAGAAGCGTTATGCTGCAAAATGGAGCTCCTGGACTTTGTCTTTAAGTTTGAGATGCGGCAAATTTTACGACGCAGCACAAACTCCTAGCGGGAAACTCACTGTAAACTTGAGAGAAATTGGGTTATTTCAGCTGTCCGGTCATGCCGGGAGTTGTAGTTTTGCAACAGCGGGAGGCACACTGGTTGGGAAACACTGGTCTAAGCTGATGTCAGTATCATGCTATGAAATAATTGTCTGGATAAAGCAAGAAATAGGATCCTTTAAGGTCTTTTGTTCTGATTTGCATCACTTGCAGTCCAGAATTCAGAAGGTTGAAAATATGAAGTTGTGGTGTCTGGGGTGTTGCAATGGTGTAACAGGGTCGGGTGGTATTAACCCTTACTTGTCGTGACGCCAGGGTGGGGTTTGCTTAGTATTGAAGATCCTGCCGCCAACCGGCCCACAAACGTCAGGGATAATAAACGGAATGTCCACAGCAGAATTTATGAGATAACTGGAAACTGTTACTTGAACTTTTATGCAACAGTGTTTACAATAATACAGTTTCTCTCGAGGTAACCGGGATGCAGGTTCCTCACAGGCTTTGCTGGCACTGATAGTAATGAGCTTTAAGCAGGCAACTGTGCTACTAATTGTAAGATTTGAGTAAAATAGTAGTCAAACAGGATTTGTAGGTTTGAACTTTATAACTCACGGTTTTAGTGGCTGCTGGTTCTTTAGGCTTTGGCCTAGTTGAGCTGAGATTGAAGATATGCTGATTGTGCTTCTTTAGTGTCCAGGTCTCAAGAGAGTGCAGGAACAAGAGGGAGAATTTACAGACTACAGCCCTTTATATATTAAGGGGCTGGACTAAGCTCATTGGCCAGCAAACCTGTAGGTCCGGAACCGAGTGAACTCTGGGTACATCACATGACCCAGGAAGGACCTTAAACCTCCGTACATTCACAACGGTAGATCACATGACCTGGGAAGGTCCTCTACATTTATTATACCTATACATTAAATAATAGACATGTAAATATAATTATATGAGGCGACCAAGGGGCAAGCCCTGCAGGAGAGCCCTGTGGGGATGGAGGAGCTCTAGCTGAGAGGACTTAATACAAGGGACTGTACGAGGTCCTGTAGCGTGACACCACAAAGTTTTAAAGAATTCTTTTTTTATTTTTCCCCAGAATGTTTGATATTCAGATTATCCTAGACTAAGAAATGAGGCCTCAGTGAGGATTGAACTCACGACCCCTGGTTTACGAGACCAGTGCTCTATCCACTGAGCTATGAGGCCATCTGTTTTGTTGGAGTGGCCATGTTTTTGTCGACTTAATATATTATGTGTCGTTCAGCAAAAAGAAATAGTAATATAAAGAAAAGCTTGTCTGTCAGATTTCATCTTCAGGATAGACTGGAAGCTTAAAGGGAATCTGTCCTCAGTGTCACCTGTACTAACCTATTGGTACAAGCTTGTAGTGTGGGTGATACTGAAGAAAATTACACTTACCATTCCCCAATCTGTGGTTTCGTTACGGCTGTTTTCCCAAGCCTCCGTGCACAGTGACATCTGTCTTCGATCTTCATAGGAAGTACTTCCTTCCCCTTTCCTAAGTCTACTATTTTGCAGAATGGAGCTCCACTCTGCAATAGACCCCTCTACTCCTATGCTGCAGAATGGAGCTCCACTCTGCAGGCAAGAACAGATTTCACTTCATGCCCACTGCACATGCGGAGGAGAAGCGTTATGCTGCAAAATGGAGCTCCTGGACTTTGTCTTTAAGTTTGAGATGCGGCAAATTTTACGACGCAGCACAAACTCCTAGCGGGAAACTCACTGTAAACTTGAGAGAAATTGGGTTATTTCAGCTGTCCGGTCATGCCGGGAGTTGTAGTTTTGCAACAGCGGGAGGCACACTGGTTGGGAAACACTGGTCTAAGCTGATGTCAGTATCATGCTATGAAATAATTGTCTGGATAAAGCAAGAAATAGGATCCTTTAAGGTCTTTTGTTCTGATTTGCATCACTTGCAGTCCAGAATTCAGAAGGTTGAAAATATGAAGTTGTGGTGTCTGGGGTGTTGCAATGGTGTAACAGGGTCTGGTGGTATTAACCCTTACTTGTCGTGACGCCAGGGTGGGGTTTGCTTAGTATTGAAGATCCTGCCGCCAACCGGCCCACAAACGGCAGGGATAATAAACGGAATGTCCACAGCAGAATTTATGAGATAACTGGAAACTGTTACTTGAACTTTTATGCAACAGTGTTTACAATAATACAGTTTCTCTCGAGGTAACCGGGATGCAGGTTCCTCACAGGCTTTGCTGGCACTGATAGTAATGAGCTTTAAGCAGGCAACTGTGCTACTAATTGTAAGATTTGAGTAAAATAGTAGTCAAACAGGATTTGTAGGTTTGAACTTTATAACTCACGGTTTTAGTGGCTGCTGGTTCTTTAGGCTTTGGCCTAGTTGAGCTGAGATTGAAGATATGCTGATTGTGCTTCTTTAGTGTCCAGGTCTCAAGAGAGTGCAGGAACAAGAGGGAGAATTTACAGACTACAGCCCTTTATATATTAAGGGGCTGGACTAAGCTCATTGGCCAGCAAACCTGTAGGTCCGGAACCGAGTGAACTCTGGGTACATCACATGACCCAGGAAGGACCTTAAACCTCCGTACATTCACAACGGTAGATCACATGACCTGGGAAGGTCCTCTACATTTATTATACCTATACATTAAATAATAGACATGTAAATATAATTATATGAGGCGACCAAGGGGCAAGCCCTGCAGGAGAGCCCTGTGGGGATGGAGGAGCTCTAGCTGAGAGGACTTAATACAAGGGACTGTACGAGGTCCTGTAGCGTGACACCACAAAGTTTTAAAGTATTCTTTTTTTATTTTTCCCCAGAATGTTTGATATTCAGATTATCCTAGACTAAGAAATGAGGCCTCAGTGAGGATTGAACTCACGACCCCTGGTTTACGAGACCAGTGCTCTATCCACTGAGCTATGAGGCCATCTGTTTTGTTGGAGTGGCCATGTTTTTGTCGACTTAATATATTATGTGTCGTTCAGCAAAAAGAAATAGTAATATAAAGAAAAGCTTGTCTGTCAGATTTCATCTTCAGGATAGACTGGAAGCTTAAAGGGAATCTGTCCTCAGTGTCACCTGTACTAACCTATTGGTACAAGCTTGTAGTGTGGGTGATACTGAAGAAAATTACACTTACCATTCCCCAATCTGTGGTTTCGTTACGGCTGTTTTCCCAAGCCTCCGTGCACAGTGACATCTGTCTTCGATCTTCATAGGAAGTACTTCCTTCCCCTTTCCTGAGTCTACTATTTTGCAGAATGGAGCTCCACTCTGCAATAGACCCCTCTACTCCTATGCTGCAGAATGGAGCTCCACTCTGCAGGCAAGAACAGATTTCACTTCATGCCCACTGTACATGCGGAGGAGAAGCGTTATGCTGCAAAATGGAGCTCCTGGACTTTGTCTTTACCTGTGCTTTAGCTGGTACAAAGATGATGCTTCATTCGGACAGGATTATAATCTGGATGGTATGGGGACCCTTAGTGGAGGTTTGCCCCCCCATGTGAATGTATAGGTTACATTCACACAGGCAGGTGTACAGTGAGTTTCCTGCTTGAAGTTTGAGATGCGGCACATTTTACGACGCAGCATAAACTCCTAGCGGGAAACTCACTGTAAACTCGAGAGAAATTGGGTTATTTCAGCTGTCCGGTCATGCCGGGAGTTGTAGTTTTGCAACAGCGGGAGGCACACTGGTTGGGAAACACTGGTCTAAGCTGATGTCAGTATCATGCTATGAAATAATTGTCTGGATAAAGCAAGAAATAGGATCCTTTAAGGTCTTTTGTTCTGATTTGCATCACTTGCAGTCCAGAATTCAGAAGGTTGAAAATATGAAGTTGTGGTGTCTGGGGTGTTGCAATGGTGTAACAGGGTCTGGTGGTATTAACCCTTACTTGTCGTGACGCCAGGGTGGGGTTTGCTTAGTATTGAAGATCCTGCCGCCAACCGGCCCACAAACGGCAGGGATAATAAACGGAATGTCCACAGCAGAATTTATGAGATAACTGGAAACTTTTACTTGAACTTTTATGCAACAGTCTTTACAATAATACAGTTTCTCTCGAGGTAACCGGGATGCAGGTTCCTCACAGGCTTTGCTGGCACTGATAGTAAAGAGCTTTAAGCGGGCCACTGTGCTACTAATTGTAAGATTTGAGTAAAATAGTAGTCAAACAGGATTTGTAGGTTTGAGCTTTATAACTCACGGTTTTAGTGGCAGCTGGTTCTTTAGGCTTTGGCCTAGTTGAGCTGAGATTGAAGATATGCTGATTGTGCTTCTTTAGTGTCCAGGTCTCAAGAGAGTGCAGGAACAAGAGGGAGAATTTACAGACTACAGCCCTTTATATATTAAGGGGCTGGACTAAGCTCATTGGCCAGCAAACCTGTAGGTCCGGAACCGAGTGAACTCTGGGTACATCACATGACCCAGGAAGGACCTTAAACCTCCGTACATTCACAACGGTAGATCACATGACCTGGGAAGGTCCTCTACATTTATTATACCTATACATTAAATAATAGACATGTAAATATAATTATATGAGGCGACCAAGGGGCAAGCCCTGCAGGAGAGCCCTGTGGGGATGGAGGAGCTCTAGCTGAGGGGACTTAATACAAGGGACTGTACGAGGTCCTGTAGCGTGACACCACAAAGTTTTAAAGAATTCTTTTTTTATTTTTCCCCAGAATGTTAGATATTCAGATTATCCTAGACTAAGAAATGAGGCCTCAGTGAGGATTGAACTCACGACCCCTGGTTTACGAAACCAGCGCTCTATCCACTGAGCTATGAGGCCATCTGTTTTGTTGGAGTGGCCATGTTTTTGTCGACTTAATATATTATGTGTCGTTCAGCAAAAAGAAATAGTAATATAAAGAAAAGCTTGTTTGTCAGATTTCATCTTCAGGATAGACTGGAAGCTTAAAGGGAATTTGTCCTCAGTGTCACCTGTACTAACCTATTGGTACAAGCTTGTAGTGTGGGTGATACTGAAGAAAATTACACTTACCATTCCCCAATCTGTGGTTTTGTTACGGCTGTTTTCCCAAGCCTCCGTGCACAGTGACATCTGTCTTCGATCTTCATAGGAAGTACTTCCTTTCCCTTTCCTGAGTCTACTATTTTGCAGAATGGAGCTCCACTCTGCAATAGACCCCTCTACTCCTATGCTGCAGAATGGAGCTCCACTCTGCAGGCAAGAACAGATTTCACTTCATGCCCACTGTACATGCAAAGGAGAAGCGTTATGCTGCAAAATGGAGCTCCTGGACTTTGTCTTTACCTGTGCTTTAGCTGGTACAAAGATGATGCTTCATTCGGACAGGATTATAATCTGGATGGTATGGGGACCCTTAGTGGAGGTTTGCCCCCCTATGTGAATGTACAGGTTACATTCACACAGGCAGGTGTACAGTGAGTTTCCTGCTTGAAGTTTGAGATGCGGCAAATTTTACGACGCAGCACAAACTCCTAGCAGGCAACTCACTGTAAACTCGAGAGAAATTGGGTTATTTCAGCTGTCCGGTCATGCCCGGGAGTTGTAGTTTTGCAACAGCGGGAGGCACACTGGTTGGGAAACACTGGTCTAAGCTGATGTCAGTATCATGCTATGAAATAATTGTCTGGATAAAGCAAGAAATAGGATCCTTTAAGGTCTTTTGTTCTGATTTGCATCACTTGCAGTCCAGAATTCAGAAGGTTGAAAATATGAAGTTGTGGTGTCTGGGGTGTTGCAATGGTGTAACAGGGTCTGGTGGTATTAACCCTTACTTGTCGTGACGCCAGGGTGGGGTTTGCTTAGTATTGAAGATCCTGCCGCCAACCGGCCCACAAACGGCAGGGATAATAAACGGAATGTCCACAGCAGAATTTATGAGATAACTGGAAACTTTTACTTGAACTTTTATGCAACAGTCTTTACAATAATACAGTTTCTCTCGAGGTAACCGGGATGCAGGTTCCTCACAGGCTTTGCTGGCACTGATAGTAATGAGCTTTCAGCGGGCCACTGTGCTACTAATTGTAAGATTTGAGTAAAATAGTAGTCAAACAGGATTTGTAGGTTTGAGCTTTATAACTCACGGTTTTAGTGGCTGCTGGTTCTTTAGGCTTTGGCCTAGTTGAGCTGAGATTGAAGATATGCTGATTGTGCTTCTTTAGTGTCCAGGTCTCAAGAGAGTGCAGGAACAAGAGGGAGAATTTACAGACTACAGCCCTTTATATATTAAGGGGCTGGACTAAGCTCATTGGCCAGCAAACCTGTAGGTCCGGAACCCATCACATGACCCAGGAAGGACCTTAAACCTCCGTACTTTCACAACGGTAGATCACATGACCTGGGAAGGTCCTCTACATTTATTTTACCTATACATTAAATAATAGACATGTAAATGCAATTATATGAGGCGACCAAGGGACAAGCCCTGCAAGAAGCTCTGTGGAGATGGAGGAGCTCTAGCTGAGGGGACTTAATACAAGGGACTGTACGAGGTCCTGTAGCGTGACACCACAAAGTTTTAAAGAATTCTTTTTTTATTTTTCCCCAGAATGTTAGATATTCAGATTATCCTAGACTAAGCAATGAGGCCTCAGTGAGGATTGAACTCACGACCCCTGGTTTACGAAACCAGCGCTCTATCCACTGAGCTATGAGGCCAACTGTTTTGTTAGAGTGGCCATGTTTTTGTCGACTTGATATATTATGTGTCGTTCAGCAGAAAGAAATTGTAATATAAAGAAAAGCTTGTCTGTCAGATTTCATCTTCAGGATAGACTGGAAGCTTAAAGGGAATCTGTCCTCAGTGTCACCTGTACTAACCTATTGGTACAAGCTTGTAGTGTGGGTGATACTGAAGAAATTTACATTTACCATTCCCCAATCTGTGGTTTCGTTACGGCTGTTTTCCCAAGCCTCCATGCACAGTAACATCTGTCTTCGATCTTCATAGGAAGTACTTCCTTCCCCTTTCCTGAGTCTACTATTCTGCAGAATGGAGCTCCACTCTGCAATAGACCCCTCTACTCCTATGCTGCAGAATGGAGCTCCACTCTGCAGGCAAGAACAGATTTCACTTCATGCCCACTGCACATGCGGAGGAGAAGCGTTATGCTGCAAAATGGAGCTCCTGGACTTTGTCTTTACCTGTGCTTTAGCTGGGACAAAGATGATGCTTCATTCGGACAGGATTATAATCTGGATGGTATGGGGACCCTTAGTGGAGGTTTGCCCCCCCATGTGAATGCACAGGTTACATTCACACAGGCAGGTGTACAGTGAGTTTCTTGCTTTAAGTTTGAGATGCGGCAAATTTTACGACGCAGCACAAACTCCTAGCGGGAAACTCACTGTAAACTTGAGAGAAATTGGGTTATTTCAGCTGTCCGGTCATGCCGGGAGTTGTAGTTTTGCAACAGCGGGAGGCACACTGGTTGGGAAACACTGGTCTAAGCTGATGTCAGTATCATGCTATGAAATAATTGTCTGGATAAAGCAAGAAATAGGATCCTTTAAGGTCTTTTGTTCTGATTTGCATCACTTGCAGTCCAGAATTCAGAAGGTTGAAAATATGAAGTTGTGGTGTCTGGGGTGTTGCAATGGTGTAACAGGGTCTGGTGGTATTAACCCTTACTTGTCGTGACGCCAGGGTGGGGTTTGCTTAGTATTGAAGATCCTGCCGCCAACCGGCCCACAAATGGCAGGGATAATAAACGGAATGTCCACAGCAGAATTTATGAGATAACTGGAAACTGTTACTTGAACTTTTATGCAACAGTGTTTACAATAATACAGTTTCTCTCGAGGTAACCGGGATGCAGGTTCCTCACAGGCTTTGCTGGCACTGATAGTAATGAGCTTTAAGCAGGCAACTGTGCTACTAATTGTAAGATTTGAGTAAAATAGTAGTCAAACAGGATTTGTAGATTTGAACTTTATAACTCACGGTTTTAGTGGCTGCTGGTTCTTTAGGCTTTGGCCTAGTTGAGCTGAGATTGAAGATATGCTGATTGTGCTTCTTTAGTGTCCAGGTCTCAAGAGAGTGCAGGAACAAGAGGGAGAATTTACAGACTACAGCCCTTTATATATTAAGGGGCTGGACTAAGCTCATTGGCCAGCAAACCTGTAGGTCCGGAACCGAGTGAACTCTGGGTACATCACATGACCCAGGAAGGACCTTAAACCTCCGTACATTCACAACGGTAGATCACATGACCTGGGAAGGTCCTCTACATTTATTATACCTATACATTAAATAATAGACATGTAAATATAATTATATGAGGCGACCAAGGGGCAAGCCCTGCAGGAGAGCCCTGTGGGGATGAAGGAGCTCTAGCTGAGAGGACTTAATACAAGGGACTGTACGAGGTCCTGTAGCGTGACACCACAAAGTTTTAAAGAATTCTTTTTTTATTTTTCCCCAGAATGTTTGATATTCAGATTATCCTAGACTAAGAAATGAGGCCTCAGTGAGGATTGAACTCACGACCCCTGGTTTACGAGACCAGTGCTCTATCCACTGAGCTATGAGGCCATCTGTTTTGTTGGAGTGGCCATGTTTTTGTCGACTTAATATATTATGTGTCGTTCAGCAAAAAGAAATAGTAATATAAAGAAAAGCTTGTCTGTCAGATTTCATCTTCAGGATAGACTGGAAGCTTAAAGGGAATCTGTCCTCAGTGTCACCTGTACTAACCTATTGGTACAAGCTTGTAGTGTGGGTGATACTGAAGAAAATTACACTTACCATTCCCCAATCTGTGGTTTCGTTACGGCTGTTTTCCCAAGCCTCCGTGCACAGTGACATCTGTCTTCGATCTTCATAGGAAGTACTTCCTTCCCCTTTCCTGAGTCTACTATTTTGCAGAATGGAGCTCCACTCTGCAATAGACCCCTCTACTCCTATGCTGCAGAATGGAGCTCCACTCTGCAGGCAAGAACAGATTTCACTTCATGCCCACTGTACATGCGGAGGAGAAGCGTTATGCTGCAAAATGGAGCTCCTGGACTTTGTCTTTACCTGTGCTTTAGCTGGTACAAAGATGATGCTTCATTCGGACAGGATTATAATCTGGATGGTATGGGGACCCTTAGTGGAGGTTTGCCCCCCCATGTGAATGCATAGGTTACATTCACACAGGCAGGTGTACAGTGAGTTTCCTGCTTGAAGTTTGAGATGCGGCACATTTTACGACGCAGCATAAACTCCTAGCGGGAAACTCACTGTAAACTCGAGAGAAATTGGGTTATTTCAGCTGTCCGGTCATGCCGGGAGTTGTAGTTTTGCAACAGCGGGAGGCACACTGGTTGGGAAACACTGGTCTAAGCTGATGTCAGTATCATGCTATGAAATAATTGTCTGGATAAAGCAAGAAATAGGATCCTTTAAGGTCTTTTGTTCTGATTTGCATCACTTGCAGTCCAGAATTCAGAAGGTTGAAAATATGAAGTTGTGGTGTCTGGGGTGTTGCAATGGTGTAACATGGTCTGGTGGTATTAACCCTTACTTGTCGTGACGCCAGGGTGGGGTTTGCTTAGTATTGAAGATCCTGCCGCCAACCGGCCCACAAACGGCAGGGATAATAAACGGAATGTCCACAGCAGAATTTATGAGATAACTGGAAACTTTTACTTGAACTTTTATGCAACAGTCTTTACAATAATACAGTTTCTCTCGAGGTAACCGGGATGCAGGTTCCTCACAGGCTTTGCTGGCACTGATAGTAAAGAGCTTTAAGCGGGCCACTGTGCTACTAATTGTAAGATTTGAGTAAAATAGTAGTCAAACAGGATTTGTAGGTTTGAGCTTTATAACTCACGGTTTTAGTGGCTGCTGGTTCTTTAGGCTTTGGCCTAGTTGAGCTGAGATTGAAGATATGCTGATTGTGCTTCTTTAGTGTCCAGGTCTCAAGAGAGTGCAGGAACAAGAGGGAGAATTTACAGACTACAGCCCTTTATATATTAAGGGGCTGGACTAAGCTCATTGGCCAGCAAACCTGTAGGTCCGGAACCGAGTGAACTCTGGGTACATCACATGACCCAGGAAGGACCTTAAACCTCCGTACATTCACAACGGTAGATCACATGACCTGGGAAGGTCCTCTACATTTATTATACCTATACATTAAATAATAGACATGTAAATATAATTATATGAGGCGACCAAGGGGCAAGCCCTGCAGGAGAGCCCTGTGGGGATGGAGGAGCTCTAGCTGAGGGGACTTAATACAAGGGACTGTACGAGGTCCTGTAGCGTGACACCACAAAGTTTTAAAGAATTCTTTTTTTATTTTTCCCCAGAATGTTAGATATTCAGATTATCCTAGACTAAGAAATGAGGCCTCAGTGAGGATTGAACTCACGACCCCTGGTTTACGAGACCAGTGCTCTATCCACTGAGCTATGAGGCCATCTGTTTTGTTGGAGTGGCCATGTTTTTGTCGACTTAATATATTATGTGTCGTTCAGCAAAAAGAAATAGTAATATAAAGAAAAGCTTGTCTGTCAGATTTCATCTTCAGGATAGACTGGAAGCTTAAAGGGAATCTGTCCTCAGTGTCACCTGTACTAACCTATTGGTACAAGCTTGTAGTGTGGGTGATACTGAAGAAAATTACACTTACCATTCCCCAATCTGTGGTTTTGTTACGGCTGTTTTCCCAAGCCTCCGTGCACAGTGACATCTGTCTTCGATCTTCATAGAAAGTACTTCCTTCCCCTTTCCTGAGTCTACTATTTTGCAGAATGGAGCTCCACTCTGCAATAGACCCCTCTACTCCTATGCTGCAGAATGGAGCTCCACTCTGCAGGCAAGAGCAGATTTCACTTCATGCCCACTGTACATGCAAAGGAGAAGCGTTATTCTGCAAAATGGAGCTCCTGGACTTTGTCTTTACCTGTGCTTTAGCTGGTACAAAGATGATGCTTCATTCGGACAGGATTATAATCTGGATGGTATGGGGACCCTTAGTGGAGGTTTGCCCCCCTATGTGAATGTACAGGTTACATTCACACAGGCAGGTGTACAGTGAGTTTCCTGCTTGAAGTTTGAGATGCGGCAAATTTTACGACGCAGCACAAACTCCTAGCGGGCAACTCACTGTAAACTCGAGAGAAATTGGGTTATTTCAGCTGTCCGGTCATGCCCGGGAGTTGTAGTTTTGCAACAGCGGGAGGCACACTGGTTGGGAAACACTGGTCTAAGCTGATGTCAGTATCATGCTATGAAATAATTGTCTGGATAAAGCAAGAAATAGGATCCTTTAAGGTCTTTTGTTCTGATTTGCATCACTTGCAGTCCAGAATTCAGAAGGTTGAAAATATGAAGTTGTGGTGTCTGGGGTGTTGCAATGGTGTAACAGGGTCTGGTGGTATTAACCCTTACTTGTCGTGACGCCAGGGTGGGGTTTGCTTAGTATTGAAGATCCTGCCGCCAACCGGCCCACAAACGGCAGGGATAATAAACGGAATGTCCACAGCAGAATTTATGAGATAACTGGAAACTTTTACTTGAACTTTTATGCAACAGTCTTTACAATAATACAGTTTCTCTCGAGGTAACCGGGATGCAGGTTCCTCACAGGCTTTGCTGGCACTGATAGTAATGAGCTTTCAGCAGCGGGCCACTGTGCTACTAATTGTAAGATTTGAGTAAAATAGTAGTCAAACAGGATTTGTAGGTTTGAGCTTTATAACTCACGGTTTTAGTGGCTGCTGGTTCTTTAGGCTTTGGCCTAGTTGAGCTGAGATTGAAGATATGCTGATTGTGCTTCTTTAGTGTCCAGGTCTCAAGAGAGTGCAGGAACAAGAGGGAGAATTTACAGACTACAGCCCTTTATATATTAAGGGGCTGGACTAAGCTCATTGGCCAGCAAACCTGTAGGTCCGGAACCGAGTGAACTCTGGGTACATCACATGACCCAGGAAGGACCTTAAACCTCCGTACATTCACAACGGTAGATCACATGACCTGGGAAGGTCCTCTACATTTATTATACCTATACATTAAATAATAGACATGTAAATATAATTATATGAGGCGACCAAGGGGCAAGCCCTGCAGGAGAGCCCTGTGGGGATGGAGGAGCTCTAGCTGAGGGGACTTAATACAAGGGACTGTACGAGGTCCTGTAGCGTGACACCACAAAGTTTTAAAGAATTCTTTTTTTATTTTTCCCCAGGATGTTAGATATTCAGATTATCCTAGACTAAGAAATGAGGCCTCAGTGAGGATTGAACTCACGACCCCTGGTTTACGAAACCAGCGCTCTATCCACTGAGCTATGAGGCCAACTGTTTTGTTAGAGTGGCCATGTTTTTGTCGACTTGATATATTATTTGTTGTTCAGCAGAAAGAAATTGTAATATAAAGAAAAGCTTGTCTGTCAGATTTCATCTTCAGGATAGACTGGAAGCTTAAAGGGAATCTGTCCTCAGTGTCACCTGTACTAACCTATTGGTACAAGCTTGTAGTGTGGGTGATACTGAAGAAAATTACATTTACCATTCCCCAATCTGTGGTTTCGTTACGGCTGTTTTCCCAAGCCTCCATGCACAGTAACATCTGTCTTCGATCTTCATAGGAAGTACTTCCTTCCCCTTTCCTGAGTCTACTATTCTGCAGAATGGAGCTCCACTCTGCAATAGACCCCTCTACTCCTATGCTGCAGAATGGAGCTCCACTCTGCAGGCAAGAACAGATTTCACTTCATGCCCACTGCACATGCGGAGGAGAAGCGTTATGCTGCAAAATGGAGCTCCTGGACTTTGTCTTTACCTGTGCTTTAGCTGGGACAAAGATGATGCTTCATTCGGACAGGATTATAATCTGGATGGTATGGGGACCCTTAGTGGAGGTTTGCCCCCCCATGTGAATGCACAGGTTACATTCACACAGGCAGGTGTACAGTGAGTTTCTTGCTTTAAGTTTGAGATGCGGCAAATTTTACGACGCAGCACAAACTCCTAGCGGGAAACTCACTGTAAACTTGAGAGAAATTGGGTTATTTCAGCTGTCCGGTCATGCCGGGAGTTGTAGTTTTGCAACAGCGGGAGGCACACTGGTTGGGAAACACTGGTCTAAGCTGATGTCAGTATCATGCTATGAAATAATTGTCTGGATAAAGCAAGAAATAGGATCCTTTAAGGTCTTTTGTTCTGATTTGCATCACTTGCAGTCCAGAATTCAGAAGGTTGAAAATATGAAGTTGTGGTGTCTGGGGTGTTGCAATGGTGTAACAGGGTCTGGTGGTATTAACCCTTACTTGTCGTGACGCCAGGGTGGGGTTTGCTTAGTATTGAAGATCCTGCCGCCAACCGGCCCACAAACGGCAGGGATAATAAACGGAATGTCCACAGCAGAATTTATGAGATAACTGGAAACTGTTACTTGAACTTTTATGCAACAGTGTTTACAATAATACAGTTTCTCTCGAGGTAACCGGGATGCAGGTTCCTCACAGGCTTTGCTGGCACTGATAGTAAAGAGCTTTAAGCGGGCCACTGTGCTACTAATTGTAAGATTTGAGTAAAATAGTAGTCAAACAGGATTTGTAGGTTTGAGCTTTATAACTCACGGTTTTAGTGGCTGCTGGTTCTTTAGGCTTTGGCCTAGTTGAGCTGAGATTGAAGATATGCTGATTGTGCTTCTTTAGTGTCCAGGTCTCAAGAGAGTGCAGGAACAAGAGGGAGAATTTACAGACTACAGCCCTTTATATATTAAGGGGCTGGACTAAGCTCATTGGCCAGCAAACCTGTAGGTCCGGAACCGAGTGAACTCTGGGTACATCACATGACCCAGGAAGGACCTTAAACCTCCGTACATTCACAACGGTAGATCACATGACCTGGGAAGGTCCTCTACATTTATTATACCTATACATTAAATAATAGACATGTAAATATAATTATATGAGGCGACCAAGGGGCAAGCCCTGCAGGAGAGCCCTGTGGGGATGGAGGAGCTCTAGCTGAGGGGACTTAATACAAGGGACTGTACGAGGTCCTGTAGCGTGACACCACAAAGTTTTAAAGAATTCTTTTTTTATTTTTCCCCAGAATGTTAGATATTCAGATTATCCTAGACTAAGAAATGAGGCCTCAGTGAGGATTGAACTCACGACCCCTGGTTTACGAGACCAGTGCTCTATCCACTGAGCTATGAGGCCATCTGTTTTGTTGGAGTGGCCATGTTTTTGTCGACTTAATATATTATGTGTCGTTCAGCAAAAAGAAATAGTAATATAAAGAAAAGCTTGTCTGTCAGATTTCATCTTCAGGATAGACTGGAAGCTTAAAGGGAATCTGTCCTCAGTGTCACCTGTACTAACCTATTGGTACAAGCTTGTAGTGTGGGTGATACTGAAGAAAATTACACTTACCATTCCCCAATCTGTGGTTTTGTTACGGCTGTTTTCCCAAGCCTCCGTGCACAGTGACATCTGTCTTCGATCATCATAGAAAGTACTTCCTTCCCCTTTCCTGAGTCTACTATTTTGCAGAATGGAGCTCCACTCTGCAATAGACCCCTCTACTCCTATGCTGCAGAATGGAGCTCCACTCTGCAGGCAAGAGCAGATTTCACTTCATGCCCACTGTACATGCAAAGGAGAAGCGTTATTCTGCAAAATGGAGCTCCTGGACTTTGTCTTTACCTGTGCTTTAGCTGGTACAAAGATGATGCTTCATTCGGACAGGATTATAATCTGGATGGTATGGGGACCCTTAGTGGAGGTTTGCCCCCCTATGTGAATGTACAGGTTACATTCACACAGGCAGGTGTACAGTGAGTTTCCTGCTTGAAGTTTGAGATGCGGCAAATTTTACGACGCAGCACAAACTCCTAGCGGGCAACTCACTGTAAACTCGAGAGAAATTGGGTTATTTCAGCTGTCCGGTCATGCCCGGGAGTTGTAGTTTTGCAACAGCGGGAGGCACACTGGTTGGGAAACACTGGTCTAAGCTGATGTCAGTATCATGCTATGAAATAATTGTCTGGATAAAGCAAGAAATAGGATCCTTTAAGGTCTTTTGTTCTGATTTGCATCACTTGCAGTCCAGAATTCAGAAGGTTGAAAATATGAAGTTGTGGTGTCTGGGGTGTTGCAATGGTGTAACAGGGTCTGGTGGTATTAACCCTTACTTGTCGTGACGCCAGGGTGGGGTTTGCTTAGTATTGAAGATCCTGCCGCCAACCGGCCCACAAACGGCAGGGATAATAAACGGAATGTCCACAGCAGAATTTATGAGATAACTGGAAACTTTTACTTGAACTTTTATGCAACAGTCTTTACAATAATACAGTTTCTCTCGAGGTAACCGGGATGCAGGTTCCTCACAGGCTTTGCTGGCACTGATAGTAATGAGCTTTCAGCAGCGGGCCACTGTGCTACTAATTGTAAGATTTGAGTAAAATAGTAGTCAAACAGGATTTGTAGGTTTGAGCTTTATAACTCACGGTTTTAGTGGCTGCTGGTTCTTTAGGCTTTGGCCTAGTTGAGCTGAGATTGAAGATATGCTGATTGTGCTTCTTTAGTGTCCAGGTCTCAAGAGAGTGCAGGAACAAGAGGGAGAATTTACAGACTACAGCCCTTTATATATTAAGGGGCTGGACTAAGCTCATTGGCCAGCAAACCTGTAGGTCCGGAACCGAGTGAACTCTGGGTACATCACATGACCCAGGAAGGACCTTAAACCTCCGTACATTCACAACGGTAGATCACATGACCTGGGAAGGTCCTCTACATTTATTATACCTATACATTAAATAATAGACATGTAAATATAATTATATGAGGCGACCAAGGGGCAAGCCCTGCAGGAGAGCCCTGTGGGGATGGAGGAGCTCTAGCTGAGGGGACTTAATACAAGGGACTGTACGAGGTCCTGTAGCGTGACACCACAAAGTTTTAAAGAATTCTTTTTTTATTTTTCCCCAGGATGTTAGATATTCAGATTATCCTAGACTAAGAAATGAGGCCTCAGTGAGGATTGAACTCACGACCCCTGGTTTACGAAACCAGCGCTCTATCCACTGAGCTATGAGGCCAACTGTTTTGTTAGAGTGGCCATGTTTTTGTCGACTTGATATATTATTTGTTGTTCAGCAGAAAGAAATTGTAATATAAAGAAAAGCTTGTCTGTCAGATTTCATCTTCAGGATAGACTGGAAGCTTAAAGGGAATCTGTCCTCAGTGTCACCTGTACTAACCTATTGGTACAAGCTTGTAGTGTGGGTGATACTGAAGAAAATTACATTTACCATTCCCCAATCTGTGGTTTCGTTACGGCTGTTTTCCCAAGCCTCCATGCACAGTAACATCTGTCTTCGATCTTCATAGGAAGTACTTCCTTCCCCTTTCCTGAGTCTACTATTCTGCAGAATGGAGCTCCACTCTGCAATAGACCCCTCTACTCCTATGCTGCAGAATGGAGCTCCACTCTGCAGGCAAGAACAGATTTCACTTCATGCCCACTGCACATGCGGAGGAGAAGCGTTATGCTGCAAAATGGAGCTCCTGGACTTTGTCTTTACCTGTGCTTTAGCTGGGACAAAGATGATGCTTCATTCGGACAGGATTATAATCTGGATGGTATGGGGACCCTTAGTGGAGGTTTGCCCCCCCATGTGAATGCACAGGTTACATTCACACAGGCAGGTGTACAGTGAGTTTCTTGCTTTAAGTTTGAGATGCGGCAAATTTTACGACGCAGCACAAACTCCTAGCGGGAAACTCACTGTAAACTTGAGAGAAATTGGGTTATTTCAGCTGTCCGGTCATGCCGGGAGTTGTAGTTTTGCAACAGCGGGAGGCACACTGGTTGGGAAACACTGGTCTAAGCTGATGTCAGTATCATGCTATGAAATAATTGTCTGGATAAAGCAAGAAATAGGATCCTTTAAGGTCTTTTGTTCTGATTTGCATCACTTGCAGTCCAGAATTCAGAAGGTTGAAAATATGAAGTTGTGGTGTCTGGGGTGTTGCAATGGTGTAACAGGGTCTGGTGGTATTAACCCTTACTTGTCGTGACGCCAGGGTGGGGTTTGCTTAGTATTGAAGATCCTGCCGCCAACCGGCCCACAAACGGCAGGGATAATAAACGGAATGTCCACAGCAGAATTTATGAGATAACTGGAAACTGTTACTTGAACTTTTATGCAACAGTGTTTACAATAATACAGTTTCTCTCGAGGTAACCGGGATGCAGGTTCCTCACAGGCTTTGCTGGCACTGATAGTAATGAGCTTTAAGCAGGCAACTGTGCTACTAATTGTAAGATTTGAGTAAAATAGTAGTCAAACAGGATTTGTAGGTTTGAACTTTATAACTCACGGTTTTAGTGGCTGCTGGTTCTTTAGGCTTTGGCCTAGTTGAGCTGAGATTGAAGATATGCTGATTGTGCTTCTTTAGTGTCCAGGTCTCAAGAGAGTGCAGGAACAAGAGGGAGAATTTACAGACTACAGCCCTTTATATATTAAGGGGCTGGACTAAGCTCATTGGCCAGCAAACCTGTAGGTCCGGAACCGAGTGAACTCTGGGTACATCACATGACCCAGGAAGGACCTTAAACCTCCGTACATTCACAACGGTAGATCACATGACCTGGGAAGGTCCTCTACATTTATTATACCTATACATTAAATAATAGACATGTAAATATAATTATATGAGGCGACCAAGGGGCAAGCCCTGCAGGAGAGCCCTGTGGGGATGGAGGAGCTCTGGCTGAGGGGACTTAATACAAGGGACTGTACGAGGTCCTGTAGCGTGACACCACAAAGTTTTAAAGAATTCTTTTTTTATTTTTCCCCAGAATGTTTGATATTCAGATTATCCTAGACTAAGAAATGAGGCCTCAGTGAGGATTGAACTCACGACCCCTGGTTTACGAGACCAGTGGTCTATCCACTGAGCTATGAGGCCATCTGTTTTGTTGGAGTGGCCATGTTTTTGTCGACTTAATATATTATGTGTCGTTCAGCAAAAAGAAATAGTAATATAAAGAAAAGCTTGTCTGTCAGATTTCATCTTCAGGATAGACTGGAAGCTTAAAGGGAATCTGTCCTCAGTGTCACCTGTACTAACCTATTGGTACAAGCTTGTAGTGTGGGTGATACTGAAGAAAATTACACTTACCATTCCCCAATCTGTGGTTTCGTTACGGCTGTTTTTCCAAGCCTCCATGCACAGTGACATCTGTCTTCGATCTTCATAGGAAGTACTTCCTTCCCCTTTCCTGAGTCTACTATTTTGCAGAATGGAGCTCCACTCTGCAATAGACCCCTCTACTCCTATGCTGCAGAATGGAGCTCCACTCTGCAGGCAAGAACAGATTTCACTTCATGCCCACTGTACATGCGGAGGAGAAGCGTTATGCTGCAAAATGGAGCTCCTGGACTTTGTCTTTACCTGTGCTTTAGCTGGTACAAAGATGATGCTTCATTCGGACAGGATTATAATCTGGATGGTATGGGGACCCTTAGTGGAGGTTTGCCCCCCCATGTGAATGTATAGGTTACATTCACACAGGCAGGTGTACAGTGAGTTTCCTGCTTGAAGTTTGAGATGCGGCACATTTTACGACGCAGCATAAACTCCTAGCGGGAAACTCACTGTAAACTCGAGAGAAATTGGGTTATTTCAGCTGTCCGGTCATGCCGGGAGTTGTAGTTTTGCAACAGCGGGAGGCACACTGGTTGGGAAACACTGGTCTAAGCTGATGTCAGTATCATGCTATGAAATAATTGTCTGGATAAAGCAAGAAATAGGATCCTTTAAGGTCTTTTGTTCTGATTTGCATCACTTGCAGTCCAGAATTCAGAAGGTTGAAAATATGAAGTTGTGGTGTCTGGGGTGTTGCAGTGGTGTAACAGGGTCTGGTGGTATTAACCCTTACTTGTCGTGACGCCAGGGTGGGGTTTGCTTAGTATTGAAGATCCTGCCGCCAACCGGCCCACAAACGGCAGGGATAATAAACGGAATGTCCACAGCAGAATTTATGAGATAACTGGAAACTTTTACTTGAACTTTTATGCAACAGTCTTTACAATAATACAGTTTCTCTCGAGGTAACCGGGATGCAGGTTCCTCACAGGCTTTGCTGGCACTGATAGTAATGAGCTTTCAGCAGCGGGCCACTGTGCTACTAATTGTAAGATTTGAGTAAAATAGTAGTCAAACAGGATTTGTAGGTTTGAGCTTTATAACTCACGGTTTTAGTGGCTGCTGGTTCTTTAGGCTTTGGCCTAGTTGAGCTAAGATTAAAGATATGCTGATTGTGCTTCTTTAGTGTCCAGGTCTCAAGAGAGTGCAGGAACAAGAGGGAGAATTTACAGACTACAGCCCTTTATATATTAAGGGGCTGGACTAAGCTCATTGGCCAGCAAACCTGTAGGTCCGGAACCGAGTGAACTCTGGGTACATCACATGACCCAGGAAGGACCTTAAACCTCCGTACATTCACAACGGTAGATCATATGACCTGGGAAGGTCCTCTACATTTATTATACCTATACATTAAATAATAGACATGTAAATATAATTATATGAGGCGACCAAGGGGCAAGCCCTGCAGGAGAGCCCTGTGGGGATGGAGGAGCTCAAGCCGAGGGGACTTAATACAAGGGACTGTACGAGGTCCTGTAGCGTGACACCACAAAGTTTTAAAGAATTCTTTTTTTATTTTTCCCCAGAATGTTAGATATTCAGATTATCCTAGACTAAGAAATGAGGCCTCAGTGAGGATTGAACTCACGACCCCTGGTTTACGAGAACAGTGCTCTATCCACTGAGCTATGAGGCCATCTGATTTGTTGGAGTGGCCATGTTTTTGTCGACTTAATATATTATGTGTCGTTCAGCAAAAAGAAATAGTAATATAAAGAAAAGCTTGTCTGTCAGATTTCATCTTCAGGATAGACTGGAAGCTTAAAGGGAATCTGTCCTCAGTGTCACCTGTACTAACCTATTGGTACAAGCTTGTAGTGTGGGTGATACTGAAGAAAATTACACTTACCATTCCCCAATCTGTTGTTTCGTTACGGCTGTTTTCCCAAGCCTCCGTGCACAGTGACATCTGTCTTCGATCTTCATAGGAAGTACTTCCTTCCCCTTTCCTGAGTCTACTATTTTGCAGAATGGAGCTCCACTCTGCAATAGACCCCTCTACTCCTATGCTGCAGAATGGAGCTCCACTCTGCAGGCAAGAACAGATTTCACTTCATGCCCACTGTACATGCAAAGGAGAAGCGTTATTCTGCAAAATGGAGCTCCTGGACTTTGTCTTTACCTGTGCTTTAGCTGGTACAAAGATGATGCTTCATTCGGACAGGATTATAATCTGGATGGTATGGGGACCCTTAGTGGAGGTTTGCCCCCCTATGTGAATGTACAGGTTACATTCACACAGGCAGGTGTACAGTGAGTTTCCTGCTTGAAGTTTGAGATGCGGCAAATTTTACGACGCAGCACAAACTCCTAGCGGGCAACTCACTGTAAACTCGAGAGAAATTGGGTTATTTCAGCTGTCCGGTCATGCCCGGGAGTTGTAGTTTTGCAACAGCGGGAGGCACACTGGTTGGGAAACACTGGTCTAAGCTGATGTCAGTATCATGCTATGAAATAATTGTCTGGATAAAGCAAGAAATAGGATCCTTTAAGGTCTTTTGTTCTGATTTGCATCACTTGCAGTCCAGAATTCAGAAGGTTGAAAATATTAAGTTGTGGTGTCTGGGGTGTTGCAATGGTGTAACAGGGTCTGGTGGTATTAACCCTTACTTGTCGTGACGCCAGGGTGGGGTTTGCTTAGTATTGAAGATCCTGCCGCCAACCGGCCCACAAACGGCAGGGATAATAAACGGAATGTCCACAGCAGAATTTATGAGATAACTGGAAACTTTTACTTGAACTTTTATGCAACAGTCTTTACAATAATACAGTTTCTCTCGAGGTAACCGGGATGCAGGTTCCTCACAGGCTTTGCTGGCACTGATAGTAATGAGCTTTCAGCGGGCCACTGTGCTACTAATTGTAAGATTTGAGTAAAATAGTAGTCAAACAGGATTTGTAGGTTTGAGCTTTATAACTCACGGTTTTAGTGGCTGCTGGTTCTTTAGGCTTTGGCCTAGTTGAGCTGAGATTGAAGATATGCTGATTGTGCTTCTTTAGTGTCCAGGTTTCAAGAGAGTGCAGGAACAAGAGGGAGAATTTACAGACTACAGCCCTTTATATATTAAGGGGCTGGACTAAGCTCATTGGCCAGCAAACCTGTAGGTCCGGAACCGAGTGAACTCTGGGTACATCACATGACCCAGGAAGGACCTTAAACCTCCGTACATTCACAACGGTAGATCACATGACCTGGGAAGGTCCTCTACATTTATTATACCTATACATTAAATAATAGACATGTAAATATAATTATATGAGGCGACCAAGGGGCAAGCCCTGCAGGAGAGCCCTGTGGGGATGGAGGAGCTCTAGCTGAGGGGACTTAATACAAGGGACTGTACGAGGTCCTGTAGCGTGACACCACAAAGTTTTAAAGAATTCTTTTTTTATGTTTCCCCAGGATGTTAGGTATTCAGATTATCCTAGACTAAGAAATGAGGCCTCAGTGAGGATTGAACTCACGACCCCTGGTTTACGAGACCAGTGCTCTATCCACTGAGCTATGAGGCCATCTGTTTTGTTGGAGTGGCCATGTTTTTGTCGACTTAATATATTATGTGTCGTTCAGCAAAAAGAAATAGTAATATAAAGAAAAGCTTGTCTGTCAGATTTCATCTTCAGGATAGACTGGAAGCTTAAAGGGAATCTGTCCTCAGTGTCACCTGTACTAACCTATTGGTACAAGCTTGTAGTGTGGGTGATACTGAAGAAAATTACACTTACCATTCCCCAATCTGTGGTTTTGTTACGGCTGTTTTCCTAAGCCTCCGTGCACAGTGACATCTGTCTTCGATCTTCATAGGAAGTACTTCCTTCCCCTTTCCTGAGTCTACTATTTTGCAGAATGGAGCTCCACTCTGCAATAGACCCCTCTACTCCTATGCTGCAGAATGGAGCTCCACTCTGCAGGCAAGAACAGATTTCACTTCATGCCCACTGTACATGCGGAAGAGAAGCGTTATGCTGCAAAATGGAGCTCCTGGACTTTGTCTTTACCTGTGCTTTAGCTGGTACAAAGATGATGCTTCATTCGGACAGGATTATAATCTGGATGGTATGGGGACCCTTAGTGGAGGTTTGCCCCCCCATGTGAATTTACAGGTTACATTCACACAGGCAGGTGTACAGTGAGTTTCCTGCTTGAAGTTTGAGATTCGGCAAATTTTACGACGCAGCACAAACTCATAGCGGGAAACTCACTGTAAACTCGAGAGAAATTGGGTTATTTCAGCTGTCCGGTCATGCCGGGAGTTGTAGTTTTGCAACAGCGGGAGGCACACTGGTTGGGAAACACTGGTCTAAGCTGATGTCAGTATCATGCTATGAAATAATTGTCTGGATAAAGCAAGAAATAGGATCCTTTAAGGTCTTTTGTTCTGATTTGCATCACTTGCAGTCCAGAATTCAGAAGGTTGAAAATATGAAGTTGTGGTGTCTGGGGTGTTGCAATGGTGTAACAGGGTCTGGTGGTATTAACCCTTACTTGTCGTGACGCCAGGGTGGGGTTTGCTTAGTATTGAAGATCCTGCCGCCAACCGGCCCACAAACGGCAGGGATAATAAACGGAATGTCCACAGCAGAATTTATGAGATAACTGGAAACTGTTACTTGAACTTTTATGCAACAGTGTTTACAATAATACAGTTTCTCTCGAGGTAACCGGGATGCAGGTTCCTCACAGGCTTTGCTGGCACTGATAGTAATGAGCTTTAAGCAGGCAACTGTGCTACTAATTGTAAGATTTGAGTAAAATAGTAGTCAAACAGGATTTGTAGGTTTGAACTTTATAACTCACGGTTTTAGTGGCTGCTGGTTCTTTAGGCTTTGGCCTAGTTGAGCTGAGATTGAAGATATGCTGATTGTGCTTCTTTAGTGTCCAGGTCTCAAGAGAGTGCAGGAACAAGAGGGAGAATTTACAGACTACAGCCCTTTATATATTAAGGGGCTGGACTAAGCTCATTGGCCAGCAAACCTGTAGGTCCGGAACCGAGTGAACTCTGGGTACATCACATGACCCAGGAAGGACCTTAAACCTCCGTACATTCACAACGGTAGATCACATGACCTGGGAAGGTCCTCTACATTTATTATACCTATACATTAAATAATAGACATGTAAATATAATTATATGAGGCGACCAAGGGGCAAGCCCTGCAGGAGAGCCCTGTGGGGATGGAGGAGCTCTGGCTGAGAGGACTTAATACAAGGGACTGTACAAGGTCCTGTAGCGTGACACCACAAAGTTTTAAAGAATTCTTTTTTTATTTTTCCCCAGAATGTTTGATATTCAGATTATCCTAGACTAAGAAATGAGGCCTCAGTGAGGATTGAACTCACGACCCCTGGTTTACGAGACCAGTGCTCTATCCACTGAGCTATGAGGCCATCTGTTTTGTTGGAGTGGCCATGTTTTTGTCGACTTAATATATTATGTGTCGTTCAGCAAAAAGAAATAGTAATATAAAGAAAAGCTTGTCTGTCAGATTTCATCTTCAGGATAGACTGGAAGCTTAAAGGGAATCTGTCCTCAGTGTCACCTGTACTAACCTATTGGTACAAGCTTGTAGTGTGGGTGATACTGAAGAAAATTACACTTACCATTCCCCAATCTGTGGTTTCGTTACGGCTGTTTTCCCAAGCCTCCGTGCACAGTGACATCTGTCTTCGATCTTCATAGGAAGTACTTCCTTCCCCTTTCCTGAGTCTACTATTTTGCAGAATGGAGCTCCACTCTGCAATAGACCCCTCTACTCCTATGCTGCAGAATGGAGCTCCACTCTGCAGGCAAGAACAGATTTCACTTCATGCCCACTGTACATGCGGAGGAGAAGCGTTATGCTGCAAAATGGAGCTCCTGGACTTTGTCTTTACCTGTGCTTTAGCTGGTACAAAGATGATGCTTCATTCGGACAGGATTATAATCTGGATGGTATGGGGACCCTTAGTGGAGGTTTGCCCCCCCATGTGAATGTATAGGTTACATTCACACAGGCAGGTGTACAGTGAGTTTCCTGCTTGAAGTTTGAGATGCGGCACATTTTACGACGCAGCATAAACTCCTAGCGGGAAACTCACTGTAAACTCGAGAGAAATTGGGTTATTTCAGCTGTCCGGTCATGCCGGGAGTTGTAGTTTTGCAACAGCGGGAGGCACACTGGTTGGGAAACACTGGTCTAAGCTGATGTCAGTATCATGCTATGAAATAATTGTCTGGATAAAGCAAGAAATAGGATCCTTTAAGGTCTTTTGTTCTGATTTGCATCACTTGCAGTCCAGAATTCAGAAGGTTGAAAATATGAAGTTGTGGTGTCTGGGGTGTTGCAATGGTGTAACAGGGTCTGGTGGTATTAACCCTTACTTGTCGTGACGCCAGGGTGGGGTTTGCTTAGTATTGAAGATCCTGCCGCCAACCGGCCCACAAACGGCAGGTATAATAAACGGAATGTCCACAGCAGAATTTATGAGATAACTGGAAACTTTTACTTGAACTTTTATGCAACAGTCTTTACAATAATACAGTTTCTCTCGAGGTAACCGGGATGCAGGTTCCTCACAGGCTTTGCTGGCACTGATAGTAAAGAGCTTTAAGCGGGCCACTGTGCTACTAATTGTAAGATTTGAGTAAAATAGTAGTCAAACAGGATTTGTAGGTTTGAGCTTTATAACTCACGGTTTTAGTGGCTGCTGGTTCTTTAGGCTTTGGCCTAGTTGAGCTGAGATTGAAGATATGCTGATTGTGCTTCTTTAGTGTCCAGGTCTCAAGAGAGTGCAGGAACAAGAGGGAGAATTTACAGACTACAGCCCTTTATATATTAAGGGGCTGGACTAAGCTCATTGGCCAGCAAACCTGTAGGTCCGGAACCGAGTGAACTCTGGGTACATCACATGACCCAGGAAGGACCTTAAACCTCCGTACATTCACAACGGTAGATCACATGACCTGGGAAGGTCCTCTACATTTATTATACCTATACATTAAATAATAGACATGTAAATATAATTATATGAGGCGACCAAGGGGCAAGCCCTGCAGGAGAGCCCTGTGGGGATGGAGGAGCTCTAGCTGAGGGGACTTAATACAAGGGACTGTACGAGGTCCTGTAGCGTGACACCACAAAGTTTTAAAGAATTCTTTTTTTATGTTTCCCCAGGATGTTAGATATTCAGATTATCCTAGACTAAGAAATGAGGCCTCAGTGAGGATTGAACTCACGACCCCTGGTTTACGAGACCAGTGCTCTATCCACTGAGCTATGAGGCCATCTGTTTTGTTGAAGTGGCCATGTTTTTGTCGACTTAATATATTATGTGTCGTTCAGCAAAAAGAAATAGTAATATAAAGAAAAGCTTGTCTGTCAGATTTCATCTTCAGGATAGACTGGAAGCTTAAAGGGAATCTGTCCTCAGTGTCACCTGTACTAACCTATTGGTACAAGCTTGTAGTGTGGGTGATACTGAAGAAAATTACACTTACCATTCCCCAATCTGTGGTTTTGTTACGGCTGTTTTCCTAAGCCTCCGTGCACAGTGACATCTGTCTTCGATCTTCATAGGAAGTACTTCCTTCCCCTTTCCTGAGTCTACTATTTTGCAGAATGGAGCTCCACTCTGCAATAGACCCCTCTACTCCTATGCTGCAGAATGGAGCTCCACTCTGCAGGCAAGAACAGATTTCACTTCATGCCCACTGTACATGCGGAAGAGAAGCGTTATGCTGCAAAATGGAGCTCCTGGACTTTGTCTTTACCTGTGCTTTAGCTGGTACAAAGATGATGCTTCATTCGGACAGGATTATAATCTGGATGGTATGGGGACCCTTAGTGGAGGTTTGCCCCCCCATGTGAATTTACAGGTTACATTCACACAGGCAGGTGTACAGTGAGTTTCCTGCTTGAAGTTTGAGATTCGGCAAATTTTACCACGCAGCACAAACTCATAGCGGGAAACTCACTGTAAACTCGAGAGAAATTGGGTTATTTCAGCTGTCCGGTCATGCCGGGAGTTGTAGTTTTGCAACAGCGGGAGGCACACTGGTTGGGAAACACTGGTCTAAGCTGATGTCAGTATCATGCTATGAAATAATTGTCTGGATAAAGCAAGAAATAGGATCCTTTAAGGTCTTTTGTTCTGATTTGCATCACTTGCAGTCCAGAATTCAGAAGGTTGAAAATATGAAGTTGTGGTGTCTGGGGTGTTGCAATGGTGTAACAGGGTCTGGTGGTATTAACCCTTACTTGTCGTGACGCCAGGGTGGGGTTTGCTTAGTATTGAAGATCCTGCCGCCAACCGGCCCACAAACGGCAGGGATAATAAACGGAATGTCCACAGCAGAATTTATGAGATAACTGGAAACTGTTACTTGAACTTTTATGCAACAGTGTTTACAATAATACAGTTTCTCTCGAGGTAACCGGGATGCAGGTTCCTCACAGGCTTTGCTGGCACTGATAGTAATGAGCTTTAAGCAGGCAACTGTGCTACTAATTGTAAGATTTGAGTAAAATAGTAGTCAAACAGGATTTGTAGGTTTGAACTTTATAACTCACGGTTTTAGTGGCTGCTGGTTCTTTAGGCTTTGGCCTAGTTGAGCTGAGATTGAAGATATGCTGATTGTGCTTCTTTAGTGTCCAGGTCTCAAGAGAGTGCAGGAACAAGAGGGAGAATTTACAGACTACAGCCCTTTATATATTAAGGGGCTGGACTAAGCTCATTGGCCAGCAAACCTGTAGGTCCGGAACCGAGTGAACTCTGGGTACATCACATGACCCAGGAAGGACCTTAAACCTCCGTACATTCACAACGGTAGATCATATGACCTGGGAAGGTCCTCTACATTTATTATACCTATACATTAAATAATAGACATGTAAATATAATTATATGAGGCGACCAAGGGGCAAGCCCTGCAGGAGAGCCCTGTGGGGATGGAGGAGCTCAAGCCGAGGGGACTTAATACAAGGGACTGTACGAGGTCCTGTAGCGTGACACCACAAAGTTTTAAAGAATTCTTTTTTTATTTTTCCCCAGAATGTTAGATATTCAGATTATCCTAGACTAAGAAATGAGGCCTCAGTGAGGATTGAACTCACGACCCCTGGTTTACGAGACCAGTGCTCTATCCACTGAGCTATGAGGCCATCTGATTTGTTGGAGTGGCCATGTTTTTGTCGACTTAATATATTATGTGTCGTTCAGCAAAAAGAAATAGTAATATAAAGAAAAGCTTGTCTGTCAGATTTCATCTTCAGGATAGACTGGAAGCTTAAAGGGAATCTGTCCTCAGTGTCACCTGTACTAACCTATTGGTACAAGCTTGTAGTGTGGGTGATACTGAAGAAAATTACACTTACCATTCCCCAATCTGTTGTTTCGTTACGGCTGTTTTCCCAAGCCTCCGTGCACAGTGACATCTGTCTTCGATCTTCATAGGAAGTACTTCCTTCCCCTTTCCTGAGTCTACTATTTTGCAGAATGGAGCTCCACTCTGCAATAGACCCCTCTACTCCTATGCTGCAGAATGGAGCTCCACTCTGCAGGCAAGAACAGATTTCACTTCATGCCCACTGTACATGCAAAGGAGAAGCGTTATTCTGCAAAATGGAGCTCCTGGACTTTGTCTTTACCTGTGCTTTAGCTGGTACAAAGATGATGCTTCATTCGGACAGGATTATAATCTGGATGGTATGGGGACCCTTAGTGGAGGTTTGCCCCCCTATGTGAATGTACAGGTTACATTCACACAGGCAGGTGTACAGTGAGTTTCCTGCTTGAAGTTTGAGATGCGGCAAATTTTACGACGCAGCACAAACTCCTAGCGGGCAACTCACTGTAAACTCGAGAGAAATTGGGTTATTTCAGCTGTCCGGTCATGCCCGGGAGTTGTAGTTTTGCAACAGCGGGAGGCACACTGGTTGGGAAACACTGGTCTAAGCTGATGTCAGTATCATGCTATGAAATAATTGTCTGGATAAAGCAAGAAATAGGATCCTTTAAGGTCTTTTGTTCTGATTTGCATCACTTGCAGTCCAGAATTCAGAAGGTTGAAAATATTAAGTTGTGGTGTCTGGGGTGTTGCAATGGTGTAACAGGGTCTGGTGGTATTAACCCTTACTTGTCGTGACGCCAGGGTGGGGTTTGCTTAGTATTGAAGATCCTGCCGCCAACCGGCCCACAAACGGCAGGGATAATAAACGGAATGTCCACAGCAGAATTTATGAGATAACTGGAAACTTTTACTTGAACTTTTATGCAACAGTCTTTACAATAATACAGTTTCTCTCGAGGTAACCGGGATGCAGGTTCCTCACAGGCTTTGCTGGCACTGATAGTAATGAGCTTTCAGCGGGCCACTGTGCTACTAATTGTAAGATTTGAGTAAAATAGTAGTCAAACAGGATTTGTAGGTTTGAGCTTTATAACTCACGGTTTTAGTGGCTGCTGGTTCTTTAGGCTTTGGCCTAGTTGAGCTGAGATTGAAGATATGCTGATTGTGCTTCTTTAGTGTCCAGGTTTCAAGAGAGTGCAGGAACAAGAGGGAGAATTTACAGACTACAGCCCTTTATATATTAAGGGGCTGGACTAAGCTCATTGGCCAGCAAACCTGTAGGTCCGGAACCGAGTGAACTCTGGGTACATCACATGACCCAGGAAGGACCTTAAACCTCCGTACATTCACAACGGTAGATCACATGACCTGGGAAGGTCCTCTACATTTATTATACCTATACATTAAATAATAGACATGTAAATATAATTATATGAGGCGACCAAGGGGCAAGCCCTGCAGGAGAGCCCTGTGGGGATGGAGGAGCTCTAGCTGAGGGGACTTAATACAAGGGACTGTACGAGGTCCTGTAGCGTGACACCACAAAGTTTTAAAGAATTCTTTTTTTATGTTTCCCCAGGATGTTAGGTATTCAGATTATCCTAGACTAAGAAATGAGGCCTCAGTGAGGATTGAACTCACGACCCCTGGTTTACGAGACCAGTGCTCTATCCACTGAGCTATGAGGCCATCTGTTTTGTTGGAGTGGCCATGTTTTTGTCGACTTAATATATTATGTGTCGTTCAGCAAAAAGAAATAGTAATATAAAGAAAAGCTTGTCTGTCAGATTTCATCTTCAGGATAGACTGGAAGCTTAAAGGGAATCTGTCCTCAGTGTCACCTGTACTAACCTATTGGTACAAGCTTGTAGTGTGGGTGATACTGAAGAAAATTACACTTACCATTCCCCAATCTGTGGTTTTGTTACGGCTGTTTTCCTAAGCCTCCGTGCACAGTGACATCTGTCTTCGATCTTCATAGGAAGTACTTCCTTCCCCTTTCCTGAGTCTACTATTTTGCAGAATGGAGCTCCACTCTGCAATAGACCCCTCTACTCCTATGCTGCAGAATGGAGCTCCACTCTGCAGGCAAGAACAGATTTCACTTCATGCCCACTGTACATGCGGAAGAGAAGCGTTATGCTGCAAAATGGAGCTCCTGGACTTTGTCTTTACCTGTGCTTTAGCTGGTACAAAGATGATGCTTCATTCGGACAGGATTATAATCTGGATGGTATGGGGACCCTTAGTGGAGGTTTGCCCCCCCATGTGAATTTACAGGTTACATTCACACAGGCAGGTGTACAGTGAGTTTCCTGCTTGAAGTTTGAGATTCGGCAAATTTTACGACGCAGCACAAACTCATAGCGGGAAACTCACTGTAAACTCGAGAGAAATTGGGTTATTTCAGCTGTCCGGTCATGCCGGGAGTTGTAGTTTTGCAACAGCGGGAGGCACACTGGTTGGGAAACACTGGTCTAAGCTGATGTCAGTATCATGCTATGAAATAATTGTCTGGATAAAGCAAGAAATAGGATCCTTTAAGGTCTTTTGTTCTGATTTGCATCACTTGCAGTCCAGAATTCAGAAGGTTGAAAATATGAAGTTGTGGTGTCTGGGGTGTTGCAATGGTGTAACAGGGTCTGGTGGTATTAACCCTTACTTGTCGTGACGCCAGGGTGGGGTTTGCTTAGTATTGAAGATCCTGCCGCCAACCGGCCCACAAACGGCAGGGATAATAAACGGAATGTCCACAGCAGAATTTATGAGATAACTGGAAACTGTTACTTGAACTTTTATGCAACAGTGTTTACAATAATACAGTTTCTCTCGAGGTAACCGGGATGCAGGTTCCTCACAGGCTTTGCTGGCACTGATAGTAAAGAGCTTTAAGCGGGCCACTGTGCTACTAATTGTAAGATTTGAGTAAAATAGTAGTCAAACAGGATTTGTAGGTTTGAACTTTATAACTCACGGTTTTAGTGGCTGCTGGTTCTTTAGGCTTTGGCCTAGTTGAGCTGAGATTGAAGATATGCTGATTGTGCTTCTTTAGTGTCCAGGTCTCAAGAGAGTGCAGGAACAAGAGGGAGAATTTACAGACTACAGCCCTTTATATATTAAGGGGCTGGACTAAGCTCATTGGCCAGCAAACCTGTAGGTCCGGAACCGAGTGAACTCTGGGTACATCACATGACCCAGGAAGGACCTTAAACCTCCGTACATTCACAACGGTAGATCACATGACCTGGGAAGGTCCTCTACATTTATTATACCTATACATTAAATAATAGACATGTAAATATAATTATATGAGGCGACCAAGGGGCAAGCCCTGCAGGAGAGCCCTGTGGGGATGGAGGAGCTCTGGCTGAGAGGACTTAATACAAGGGACTGTACGAGGTCCTGTAGCGTGACACCACAAAGTTTTAAAGAATTCTTTTTTTATTTTTCCCCAGAATGTTTGATATTCAGATTATCCTAGACTAAGAAATGAGGCCTCAGTGAGGATTGAACTCACGACCCCTGGTTTACGAGACCAGTGCTCTATCCACTGAGCTATGAGGCCATCTGTTTTGTTGGAGTGGCCATGTTTTTGTCGACTTAATATATTATGTGTCGTTCAGCAAAAAGAAATAGTAATATAAAGAAAAGCTTGTCTGTCAGATTTCATCTTCAGGATAGACTGGAAGCTTAAAGGGAATCTGTCCTCAGTGTCACCTGTACTAACCTATTGGTACAAGCTTGTAGTGTGGGTGATACTGAAGAAAATTACACTTACCATTCCCCAATCTGTGGTTTCGTTACGGCTGTTTTCCCAAGCCTCCGTGCACAGTGACATCTGTCTTCGATCTTCATAGGAAGTACTTCCTTCCCCTTTCCTGAGTCTACTATTTTGCAGAATGGAGCTCCACTCTGCAATAGACCCCTCTACTCCTATGCTGCAGAATGGAGCTCCACTCTGCAGGCAAGAACAGATTTCACTTCATGCCCACTGTACATGCGGAGGAGAAGCGTTATGCTGCAAAATGGAGCTCCTGGACTTTGTCTTTACCTGTGCTTTAGCTGGTACAAAGATGATGCTTCATTCGGACAGGATTATAATCTGGATGGTATGGGGACCCTTAGTGGAGGTTTGCCCCCCCATGTGAATGTATAGGTTACATTCACACAGGCAGGTGTACAGTGAGTTTCCTGCTTGAAGTTTGAGATGCGGCACATTTTACGACGCAGCATAAACTCCTAGCGGGAAACTCACTGTAAACTCGAGAGAAATTGGGTTATTTCAGCTGTCCGGTCATGCCGGGAGTTGTAGTTTTGCAATAGCGGGAGGCACACTGGTTGGGAAACACTGGTCTAAGCTGATGTCAGTATCATGCTATGAAATAATTGTCTGGATAAAGCAAGAAATAGGATCCTTTAAGGTCTTTTGTTCTGATTTGCATCACTTGCAGTCCAGAATTCAGAAGGTTGAAAATATGAAGTTGTGGTGTCTGGGGTGTTGCAATGGTGTAACAGGGTCTGGTGGTATTAACCCTTACTTGTCGTGACGCCAGGGTGGGGTTTGCTTAGTATTGAAGATCCTGCCGCCAACCGGCCCACAAACGGCAGGTATAATAAACGGAATGTCCACAGCAGAATTTATGAGATAACTGGAAACTTTTACTTGAACTTTTATGCAACAGTCTTTACAATAATACAGTTTCTCTCGAGGTAACCGGGATGCAGGTTCCTCACAGGCTTTGCTGGCACTGATAGTAAAGAGCTTTAAGCGGGCCACTGTGCTACTAATTGTAAGATTTGAGTAAAATAGTAGTCAAACAGGATTTGTAGGTTTGAGCTTTATAACTCACGGTTTTAGTGGCTGCTGGTTCTTTAGGCTTTGGCCTAGTTGAGCTGAGATTGAAGATATGCTGATTGTGCTTCTTTAGTGTCCAGGTCTCAAGAGAGTGCAGGAACAAGAGGGAGAATTTACAGACTACAGCCCTTTATATATTAAGGGGCTGGACTAAGCTCATTGGCCAGCAAACCTGTAGGTCCGGAACCGAGTGAACTCTGGGTACATCACATGACCCAGGAAGGACCTTAAACCTCCGTACATTCACAACGGTAGATCACATGACCTGGGAAGGTCCTCTACATTTATTATACCTATACATTAAATAATAGACATGTAAATATAATTATATGAGGCGACCAAGGGGCAAGCCCTGCAGGAGAGCCCTGTGGGGATGGAGGAGCTCTAGCTGAGGGGACTTAATACAAGGGACTGTACGAGGTCCTGTAGCGTGACACCACAAAGTTTTAAAGAATTCTTTTTTTATGTTTCCCCAGGATGTTAGATATTCAGATTATCCTAGACTAAGAAATGAGGCCTCAGTGAGGATTGAACTCACGACCCCTGGTTTACGAGACCAGTGCTCTATCCACTGAGCTATGAGGCCATCTGTTTTGTTGGAGTGGCCATGTTTTTGTCGACTTAATATATTATGTGTCGTTCGGCAAAAAGAAATAGTAATATAAAGAAAAGCTTGTCTGTCAGATTTCATCTTCAGGATAGACTGGAAGCTTAAAGGGAATCTGTCCTCAGTGTCACCTGTACTAACCTATTGGTACAAGCTTGTAGTGTGGGTGATACTGAAGAAAATTACACTTACCATTCCCCAATCTGTGGTTTTGTTACGGCTGTTTTCCTAAGCCTCCGTGCACAGTGACATCTGTCTTCGATCTTCATAGGAAGTACTTCCTTCCCCTTTCCTGAGTCTACTATTTTGCAGAATGGAGCTCCACTCTGCAATAGACCCCTCTACTCCTATGCTGCAGAATGGAGCTCCACTCTGCAGGCAAGAACAGATTTCACTTCATGC
This sequence comes from Hyla sarda, assembly GCF_029499605.1. Taxonomy (NCBI): domain Eukaryota; kingdom Metazoa; phylum Chordata; class Amphibia; order Anura; family Hylidae; genus Hyla; species Hyla sarda. The sequence goes on along the minus strand of NC_079189.1, from coordinate 39,949,541 downwards.
CCACTGTACATGCGGAAGAGAAGCGTTATGCTGCAAAATGGAGCTCCTGGACTTTGTCTTTACCTGTGCTTTAGCTGGTACAAAGATGATGCTTCATTCGGACAGGATTATAATCTGGATGGTATGGGGACCCTTAGTGGAGGTTTGCCCCCCCCATGTGAATTTACAGGTTACATTCACACAGGCAGGTGTACAGTGAGTTTCCTGCTTGAAGTTTGAGATTCGGCAAATTTTACGACGCAGCACAAACTCATAGCGGGAAACTCACTGTAAACTCGAGAGAAATTGGGTTATTTCAGCTGTCCGGTCATGCCGGGAGTTGTAGTTTTGCAACAGCGGGAGGCACACTGGTTGGGAAACACTGGTCTAAGCTGATGTCAGTATCATGCTATGAAATAATTGTCTGGATAAAGCAAGAAATAGGATCCTTTAAGGTCTTTTGTTCTGATTTGCATCACTTGCAGTCCAGAATTCAGAAGGTTGAAAATATGAAGTTGTGGTGTCTGGGGTGTTGCAATGGTGTAACAGGGTCTGGTGGTATTAACCCTTACTTGTCGTGACGCCAGGGTGGGGTTTGCTTAGTATTGAAGATCCTGCCGCCAACCGGCCCACAAACGGCAGGGATAATAAACGGAATGTCCACAGCAGAATTTATGAGATAACTGGAAACTGTTACTTGAACTTTTATGCAACAGTGTTTACAATAATACAGTTTCTCTCGAGGTAACCGGGATGCAGGTTCCTCACAGGCTTTGCTGGCACTGATAGTAATGAGCTTTAAGCAGCCAACTGTGCTACTAATTGTAAGATTTGAGTAAAATAGTAGTCAAACAGGATTTGTAGGTTTGAACTTTATAACTCACGGTTTTAGTGGCTGCTGGTTCTTTAGGCTTTGGCCTAGTTGAGCTGAGATTGAAGATATGCTGATTGTGCTTCTTTAGTGTCCAGGTCTCAAGAGAGTGCAGGAACAAGAGGGAGAATTTACAGACTACAGCCCTTTATATATTAAGGGGCTGGACTAAGCTCATTGGCCAGCAAACCTGTAGGTCCGGAACCGAGTGAACTCTGGGTACATCACATGACCCAGGAAGGACCTTAAACCTCCGTACATTCACAACGGTAGATCACATGACCTGGGAAGGTCCTCTACATTTATTATACCTATACATTAAATAATAGACATGTAAATATAATTATATGAGGCGACCAAGGGGCAAGCCCTGCAGGAGAGCCCTGTGGGGATGGAGGAGCTCTGGCTGAGAGGACTTAATACAAGGGACTGTACGAGGTCCTGTAGCATGACACCACAAAGTTTTAAAGAATTCTTTTTTTATTTTTCCCCAGAATGTTTGATATTCAGATTATCCTAGACTAAGAAATGAGGCCTCAGTGAGGATTGAACTCACGACCCCTGGTTTACGAGACCAGTGCTCTATCCACTGAGCTATGAGGCCATCTGTTTTGTTGGAGTGGCCATGTTTTTGTCGACTTAATATATTATGTGTCGTTCAGCAAAAAGAAATAGTAATATAAAGAAAAGCTTGTCTGTCAGATTTCATCTTCAGGATAGACTGGAAGCTTAAAGGGAATCTGTCCTCAGTGTCACCTGTACTAACCTATTGGTACAAGCTTGTAGTGTGGGTGATACTGAAGAAAATTACACTTACCATTCCCCAATCTGTGGTTTCGTTACGGCTGTTTTCCCAAGCCTCCGTGCACAGTGACATCTGTCTTCGATCTTCATAGGAAGTACTTCCTTCCCCTTTCCTGAGTCTACTATTTTGCAGAATGGAGCTCCACTCTGCAATAGACCCCTCTACTCCTATGCTGCAGAATGGAGCTCCACTCTGCAGGCAAGAACAGATTTCACTTCATGCCCACTGTACATGCGGAGGAGAAGCGTTATGCTGCAAAATGGAGCTCCTGGACTTTGTCTTTACCTGTGCTTTAGCTGGTACAAAGATGATGCTTCATTCGGACAGGATTATAATCTGGATGGTATGGGGACCCTTAGTGGAGGTTTGCCCCCCCATGTGAATGTATAGGTTACATTCACACAGGCAGGTGTACAGTGAGTTTCCTGCTTGAAGTTTGAGATGCGGCACATTTTACGACGCAGCATAAACTCCTAGCGGGAAACTCACTGTAAACTCGAGAGAAATTGGGTTATTTCAGCTGTCCGGTCATGCCGGGAGTTGTAGTTTTGCAATAGCGGGAGGCACACTGGTTGGGAAACACTGGTCTAAGCTGATGTCAGTATCATGCTATGAAATAATTGTCTGGATAAAGCAAGAAATAGGATCCTTTAAGGTCTTTTGTTCTGATTTGCATCACTTGCAGTCCAGAATTCAGAAGGTTGAAAATATGAAGTTGTGGTGTCTGGGGTGTTGCAATGGTGTAACAGGGTCTGGTGGTATTAACCCTTACTTGTCGTGACGCCAGGGTGGGGTTTGCTTAGTATTGAAGATCCTGCCGCCAACCGGCCCACAAACGGCAGGTATAATAAACGGAATGTCCACAGCAGAATTTATGAGATAACTGGAAACTTTTACTTGAACTTTTATGCAACAGTCTTTACAATAATACAGTTTCTCTCGAGGTAACCGGGATGCAGGTTCCTCACAGGCTTTGCTGGCACTGATAGTAAAGAGCTTTAAGCGGGCCACTGTGCTACTAATTGTAAGATTTGAGTAAAATAGTAGTCAAACAGGATTTGTAGGTTTGAGCTTTATAACTCACGGTTTTAGTGGCTGCTGGTTCTTTAGGCTTTGGCCTAGTTGAGCTGAGATTGAAGATATGCTGATTGTGCTTCTTTAGTGTCCAGGTCTCAAGAGAGTGCAGGAACAAGAGGGAGAATTTACAGACTACAGCCCTTTATATATTAAGGGGCTGGACTAAGCTCATTGGCCAGCAAACCTGTAGGTCCGGAACCGAGTGAACTCTGGGTACATCACATGACCCAGGAAGGACCTTAAACCTCCGTACATTCACAACGGTAGATCACATGACCTGGGAAGGTCCTCTACATTTATTATACCTATACATTAAATAATAGACATGTAAATATAATTATATGAGGCGACCAAGGGGCAAGCCCTGCAGGAGAGCCCTGTGGGGATGGAGGAGCTCTAGCTGAGGGGACTTAATACAAGGGACTGTACGAGGTCCTGTAGCGTGACACCACAAAGTTTTAAAGAATTCTTTTTTTATGTTTCCCCAGGATGTTAGATATTCAGATTATCCTAGACTAAGAAATGAGGCCTCAGTGAGGATTGAACTCACGACCCCTGGTTTACGAGACCAGTGCTCTATCCACTGAGCTATGAGGCCATCTGTTTTGTTGGAGTGGCCATGTTTTTGTCGACTTAATATATTATGTGTCGTTCGGCAAAAAGAAATAGTAATATAAAGAAAAGCTTGTCTGTCAGATTTCATCTTCAGGATAGACTGGAAGCTTAAAGGGAATCTGTCCTCAGTGTCACCTGTACTAACCTATTGGTACAAGCTTGTAGTGTGGGTGATACTGAAGAAAATTACACTTACCATTCCCCAATCTGTGGTTTCGTTACGGCTGTTTTCCCAAGCCTCCGTGCACAGTGACATCTGTCTTCGATCTTCATAGGAAGTACTTCCTTCCCCTTTCCTGAGTCTACTATTTTGCAGAATGGAGCTCCACTCTGCAATAGACCCCTCTACTCCTATGCTGCAGAATGGAGCTCCACTCTGCAGGCAAGAACAGATTTCACTTCATGCCCACTGTACATGCGGAGGAGAAGCGTTATGCTGCAAAATGGAGCTCCTGGACTTTGTCTTTACCTGTGCTTTAGCTGGTACAAAGATGATGCTTCATTCGGACAGGATTATAATCTGGATGGTATGGGGACCCTTAGTGGAGGTTTGCCCCCCCATGTGAATGTATAGGTTACATTCACACAGGCAGGTGTACAGTGAGTTTCCTGCTTGAAGTTTGAGATGCGGCACATTTTACGACGCAGCATAAACTCCTAGCGGGAAACTCACTGTAAACTCGAGAGAAATTGGGTTATTTCAGCTGTCCGGTCATGCCGGGAGTTGTAGTTTTGCAATAGCGGGAGGCACACTGGTTGGGAAACACTGGTCTAAGCTGATGTCAGTATCATGCTATGAAATAATTGTCTGGATAAAGCAAGAAATAGGATCCTTTAAGGTCTTTTGTTCTGATTTGCATCACTTGCAGTCCAGAATTCAGAAGGTTGAAAATATGAAGTTGTGGTGTCTGGGGTGTTGCAATGGTGTAACAGGGTCTGGTGGTATTAACCCTTACTTGTCGTGACGCCAGGGTGGGGTTTGCTTAGTATTGAAGATCCTGCCGCCAACCGGCCCACAAACGGCAGGGATAATAAACGGAATGTCCACAGCAGAATTTATGAGATAACTGGAAACTGTTACTTGAACTTTTATGCAACAGTGTTTACAATAATACAGTTTCTCTCGAGGTAACCGGGATGCAGGTTCCTCACAGGCTTTGCTGGCACTGATAGTAATGAGCTTTAAGCAGGCAACTGTGCTACTAATTGTAAGATTTGAGTAAAATAGTAGTCAAACAGGATTTGTAGGTTTGAACTTTATAACTCAAGGTTTTAGTGGCTGCTGGTTCTTTAGGCTTTGGCCTAGTTGAGCTGAGATTGAAGATATGCTGATTGTGCTTCTTTAGTGTCCAGGTCTCAAGAGAGTGCAGGAACAAGAGGGAGAATTTACAGACTACAGCCCTTTATATATTAAGGGGCTGGACTAAGCTCATTGGCCAGCAAACCTGTAGGTCCGGAACCGAGTGAACTCTGGGTACATCACATGACCCAGGAAGGACCTTAAACCTCCGTACATTCACAACGGTAGATCACATGACCTGGGAAGGTCCTCTACATTTATTATACCTATACATTAAATAATAGACATGTAAATATAATTATATGAGGCGACCAAGGGGCAAGCCCTGCAGGAGAGCCCTGTGGGGATGGAGGAGCTCTGGCTGAGAGGACTTAATACAAGGGACTGTACGAGGTCCTGTAGCGTGACACCACAAAGTTTTAAAGAATTCTTTTTTTATTTTTCCCCAGAATGTTTGATATTCAGATTATCCTAGACTAAGAAATGAGGCCTCAGTGAGGATTGAACTCACGACCCCTGGTTTACGAGACCAGTGCTCTATCCACTGAGCTATGAGGCCATCTGTTTTGTTGGAGTGGCCATGTTTTTGTCGACTTAATATATTATGTGTCGTTCAGCAAAAAGAAATAGTAATATAAAGAAAAGCTTGTCTGTCAGATTTCATCTTCAGGATAGACTGGAAGCTTAAAGGGAATCTGTCCTCAGTGTCACCTGTACTAACCTATTGGTACAAGCTTGTAGTGTGGGTGATACTGAAGAAAATTACACTTACCATTCCCCAATCTGTGGTTTCGTTACGGCTGTTTTCCCAAGCCTCCGTGCACAGTGACATCTGTCTTCGATCTTCATAGGAAGTACTTCCTTCCCCTTTCCTGAGTCTACTATTTTGCAGAATGGAGCTCCACTCTGCAATAGACCCCTCTACTCCTATGCTGCAGAATGGAGCTCCACTCTGCAGGCAAAAACAGATTTCACTTCATGCCCACTGTACATGCGGAGGAGAAGCGTTATGCTGCAAAATGGAGCTCCTGGACTTTGTCTTTACCTGTGCTTTAGCTGGTACAAAGATGATGCTTCATTCGGACAGGATTATAATCTGGATGGTATGGGGACCCTTAGTGGAGGTTTGCCCCCCCATGTGAATGTATAGGTTACATTCACACAGGCAGGTGTACAGTGAGTTTCCTGCTTGAAGTTTGAGATGCGGCACATTTTACGACGCAGCATAAACTCCTAGCGGGAAACTCACTGTAAACTCGAGAGAAATTGGGTTATTTCAGCTGTCCGGTCATGCCGGGAGTTGTAGTTTTGCAATAGCGGGAGGCACACTGGTTGGGAAACACTGGTCTAAGCTGATGTCAGTATCATGCTATGAAATAATTGTCTGGATAAAGCAAGAAATAGGATCCTTTAAGGTCTTTTGTTCTGATTTGCATCACTTGCAGTCCAGAATTCAGAAGGTTGAAAATATGAAGTTGTGGTGTCTGGGGTGTTGCAATGGTGTAACAGGGTCTGGTGGTATTAACCCTTACTTGTCGTGACGCCAGGGTGGGGTTTGCTTAGTATTGAAGATCCTGCCGCCAACCGGCCCACAAACGGCAGGTATAATAAACGGAATGTCCACAGCAGAATTTATGAGATAACTGGAAACTTTTACTTGAACTTTTATGCAACAGTCTTTTCAATAATACAGTTTCTCTCGAGGTAACCGGGATGCAGGTTCCTCACAGGCTTTGCTGGCACTGATAGTAAAGAGCTTTAAGCGGGCCACTGTGCTACTAATTGTAAGATTTGAGTAAAATAGTAGTCAAACAGGATTTGTAGGTTTGAGCTTTATAACTCACGGTTTTAGTGGCTGCTGGTTCTTTAGGCTTTGGCCTAGTTGAGCTGAGATTGAAGATATGCTGATTGTGCTTCTTTAGTGTCCAGGTCTCAAGAGAGTGCAGGAACAAGAGGGAGAATTTACAGACTACAGCCCTTTATATATTAAGGGGCTGGACTAAGCTCATTGGCCAGCAAACCTGTAGGTCCGGAACCGAGTGAACTCTGGGTACATCACATGACCCAGGAAGGACCTTAAACCTCCGTACATTCACAACGGTAGATCACATGACCTGGGAAGGTCCTCTACATTTATTATACCTATACATTAAATAATAGACATGTAAATATAATTATATGAGGCGACCAAGGGGCAAGCCCTGCAGGAGAGCCCTGTGGGGATGGAGGAGCTCTAGCTGAGGGGACTTAATACAAGGGACTGTACGAGGTCCTGTAGCGTGACACCACAAAGTTTTAAAGAATTCTTTTTTTATGTTTCCCCAGGATGTTAGATATTCAGATTATCCTAGACTAAGAAATGAGGCCTCAGTGAGGATTGAACTCACGACCCCTGGTTTACGAGACCAGTGCTCTATCCACTGAGCTATGAGGCCATCTGTTTTGTTGGAGTGGCCATGTTTTTGTCGACTTAATATATTATGTGTCGTTCGGCAAAAAGAAATAGTAATATAAAGAAAAGCTTGTCTGTCAGATTTCATCTTCAGGATAGACTGGAAGCTTAAAGGGAATCTGTCCTCAGTGTCACCTGTACTAACCTATTGGTACAAGCTTGTAGTGTGGGTGATACTGAAGAAAATTACACTTACCATTCCCCAATCTGTGGTTTTGTTACGGCTGTTTTCCTAAGCCTCCGTGCACAGTGACATCTGTCTTCGATCTTCATAGGAAGTACTTCCTTCCCCTTTCCTGAGTCTACTATTTTGCAGAATGGAGCTCCACTCTGCAATAGACCCCTCTACTCCTATGCTGCAGAATGGAGCTCCACTCTGCAGGCAAGAACAGATTTCACTTCATGCCCACTGTACATGCGGAAGAGAAGCGTTATGCTGCAAAATGGAGCTCCTGGACTTTGTCTTTACCTGTGCTTTAGCTGGTACAAAGATGATGCTTCATTCGGACAGGATTATAATCTGGATGGTATGGGGACCCTTAGTGGAGGTTTGCCCCCCCCATGTGAATTTACAGGTTACATTCACACAGGCAGGTGTACAGTGAGTTTCCTGCTTGAAGTTTGAGATTCGGCAAATTTTACGACGCAGCACAAACTCATAGCGGGAAACTCACTGTAAACTCGAGAGAAATTGGGTTATTTCAGCTGTCCGGTCATGCCGGGAGTTGTAGTTTTGCAACAGCGGGAGGCACACTGGTTGGGAAACACTGGTCTAAGCTGATGTCAGTATCATGCTATGAAATAATTGTCTGGATAAAGCAAGAAATAGGATCCTTTAAGGTCTTTTGTTCTGATTTGCATCACTTGCAGTCCAGAATTCAGAAGGTTGAAAATATGAAGTTGTGGTGTCTGGGGTGTTGCAATGGTGTAACAGGGTCTGGTGGTATTAACCCTTACTTGTCGTGACGCCAGGGTGGGGTTTGCTTAGTATTGAAGATCCTGCCGCCAACCGGCCCACAAACGGCAGGGATAATAAACGGAATGTCCACAGCAGAATTTATGAGATAACTGGAAACTGTTACTTGAACTTTTATGCAACAGTGTTTACAATAATACAGTTTCTCTCGAGGTAACCGGGATGCAGGTTCCTCACAGGCTTTGCTGGCACTGATAGTAATGAGCTTTAAGCAGGCAACTGTGCTACTAATTGTAAGATTTGAGTAAAATAGTAGTCAAACAGGATTTGTAGGTTTGAACTTTATAACTCACGGTTTTAGTGGCTGCTGGTTCTTTAGGCTTTGGCCTAGTTGAGCTGAGATTGAAGATATGCTGATTGTGCTTCTTTAGTGTCCAGGTCTCAAGAGAGTGCAGGAACAAGAGGGAGAATTTACAGACTACAGCCCTTTATATATTAAGGGGCTGGACTAAGCTCATTGGCCAGCAAACCTGTAGGTCCGGAACCGAGTGAACTCTGGGTACATCACATGACCCAGGAAGGACCTTAAACCTCCGTACATTCACAACGGTAGATCACATGACCTGGGAAGGTCCTCTACATTTATTATACCTATACATTAAATAATAGACATGTAAATATAATTATATGAGGCGACCAAGGGGCAAGCCCTGCAGGAGAGCCCTGTGGGGATGGAGGAGCTCTGGCTGAGAGGACTTAATACAAGGGACTGTACGAGGTCCTGTAGCGTGACACCACAAAGTTTTAAAGAATTCTTTTTTTATTTTTCCCCAGAATGTTTGATATTCAGATTATCCTAGACTAAGAAATGAGGCCTCAGTGAGGATTGAACTCACGACCCCTGGTTTACGAGACCAGTGCTCTATCCACTGAGCTATGAGGCCATCTGTTTTGTTGGAGTGGCCATGTTTTTGTCGACTTAATATATTATGTGTCGTTCAGCAAAAAGAAATAGTAATATAAAGAAAAGCTTGTCTGTCAGATTTCATCTTCAGGATAGACTGGAAGCTTAAAGGGAATCTGTCCTCAGTGTCACCTGTACTAACCTATTGGTACAAGCTTGTAGTGTGGGTGATACTGAAGAAAATTACACTTACCATTCCCCAATCTGTGGTTTCGTTACGGCTGTTTTCCCAAGCCTCCGTGCACAGTGACATCTGTCTTCGATCTTCATAGGAAGTACTTCCTTCCCCTTTCCTGAGTCTACTATTTTGCAGAATGGAGCTCCACTCTGCAATAGACCCCTCTACTCCTATGCTGCAGAATGGAGCTCCACTCTGCAGGCAAGAACAGATTTCACTTCATGCCCACTGTACATGCGGAGGAGAAGCGTTATGCTGCAAAATGGAGCTCCTGGACTTTGTCTTTACCTGTGCTTTAGCTGGTACAAAGATGATGCTTCATTCGGACAGGATTATAATCTGGATGGTATGGGGACCCTTAGTGGAGGTTTGCCCCCCCATGTGAATGTATAGGTTACATTCACACAGGCAGGTGTACAGTGAGTTTCCTGCTTGAAGTTTGAGATGCGGCACATTTTACGACGCAGCATAAACTCCTAGCGGGAAACTCACTGTAAACTCGAGAGAAATTGGGTTATTTCAGCTGTCCGGTCATGCCGGGAGTTGTAGTTTTGCAACAGCGGGAGGCACACTGGTTGGGAAACACTGGTCTAAGCTGATGTCAGTATCATGCTATGAAATAATTGTCTGGATAAAGCAAGAAATAGGATCCTTTAAGGTCTTTTGTTCTGATTTGCATCACTTGCAGTCCAGAATTCAGAAGGTTGAAAATATGAAGTTGTTGTGTCTGGGGTGTTGCAATGGTGAAACAGGGTCTGGTGGTATTAACCCTTACTTGTCGTGACGCCAGGGTGGGGTTTGCTTAGTATTGAAGATCCTGCCGCCAACCGGCCCACAAACGGCAGGTATAATAAACGGAATGTCCACAGCAGAATTTATGAGATAACTGGAAACTTTTACTTGAACTTTTATGCAACAGTCTTTACAATAATACAGTTTCTCTCGAGGTAACCGGGATGCAGGTTCCTCACAGGCTTTGCTGGCACTGATAGTAAAGAGCTTTAAGCGGGCCACTGTGCTACTAATTGTAAGATTTGAGTAAAATAGTAGTCAAACAGGATTTGTAGGTTTGAGCTTTATAACTCACGGTTTTAGTGGCTGCTGGTTCTTTAGGCTTTGGCCTAGTTGAGCTGAGATTGAAGATATGCTGATTGTGCTTCTTTAGTGTCCAGGTCTCAAGAGAGTGCAGGAACAAGAGGGAGAATTTACAGACTACAGCCCTTTATATATTAAGGGGCTGGACTAAGCTCATTGGCCAGCAAACCTGTAGGTCCGGAACCGAGTGAACTCTGGGTACATCACATGACCCAGGAAGGACCTTAAACCTCCGTACATTCACAACGGTAGATCACATGACCTGGGAAGGTCCTCTACATTTATTATACCTATACATTAAATAATAGACATGTAAATATAATTATATGAGGCGACCAAGGGGCAAGCCCTGCAGGAGAGCCCTGTGGGGATGGAGGAGCTCTAGCTGAGGGGACTTAATACAAGGGACTGTACGAGGTCCTGTAGCGTGACACCACAAAGTTTTAAAGAATTCTTTTTTTATTTTTCCCCAGAATGTTAGATATTCAGATTATCCTAGACTAAGAAATGAGGCCTCAGTGAGGATTGAACTCACAACCCCTGGTTTACGAGACCAGTGCTCTATCCACTGAGCTATGAGGCCATCTGTTTTGTTGGAGTGGCCATATTTTTGTCGACTTAATATATTATGTGTCGTTCAGCAAAAAGAAATAGTAATATAAAGAAAAGCTTGTCTGTCAGATTTCATCTTCAGGATAGACTGGAAGCTTAAAGGGAATCTGTCCTCAGTGTCACCTGTACTAACCTATTGGTACAAGCTTGTAGTGTGGGTGATACTGAAGAAAATTACACTTACCATTCCCCAATCTGTGGTTTTGTTACGGCTGTTTTCCCAAGCCTCCGTGCACAGTGACATCTGTCTTCGATCTTCATAGGAAGTACTTCCTTCCCCTTTCCTGAGTCTACTATTTTGCAGAATGGAGCTCCACTCTGCAATAGACCCCTCTACTCCTATGCTGCAGAATGGAGCTCCACTCTGCAGGCAAGAACAGATTTCACTTCATTCCCACTGTACATGCAAAGGAGAAGCGTTATTCTGCAAAATGGAGCTCCTGGACTTTGTCTTTACCTGTGCTTTAGCTGGTACAAAGATGATGCTTCATTCGGACAGGATTATAATCTGGATGGTATGGGGACCCTTAGTGGAGGTTTGCCCCCCTATGTGAATGTACAGGTTACATTCACACAGGCAGGTGTACAGTGAGTTTCCTGCTTGAAGTTTGAGATGCGGCAAATTTTACGACGCAGCACAAACTCCTAGCGGGCAACTCACTGTAAACTCGAGAGAAATTGGGTTATTTCAGCTGTCCGGTCATGCCCGGGAGTTGTAGTTTTGCAACAGCGGGAGGCACACTGGTTGGGAAACACTGGTTTAAGCTGATGTCAGTATCATGCTATGAAATAATTGTCTGGATAAAGCAAGAAATAGGATCCTTTAAGGTCTTTTGTTCTGATTTGCATCACTTGCAGTCCAGAATTCAGAAGGTTGAAAATATTAAGTTGTGGTGTCTGGGGTGTTGCAATGGTGTAACAGGGTCTGGTGGTATTAACCCTTACTTGTCGTGACGCCAGGGTGGGGTTTGCTTAGTATTGAAGATCCTGCCGCCAACCGGCCCACAAACGGCAGGGATAATAAACGGAATGTCCACAGCAGAATTTATGAGATAACTGGAAACTTTTACTTGAACTTTTATGCAACAGTCTTTACAATAATACAGTTTCTCTCGAGGTAACCGGGATGCAGGTTCCTCACAGGCTTTGCTGGCACTGATAGTAATGAGCTTTCAGCGGGCCACTGTGCTACTAATTGTAAGATTTGAGTAAAATAGTAGTCAAACAGGATTTGTAGGTTTGAGCTTTATAACTCACGGTTTTAGTGGCTGCTGGTTCTTTAGGCTTTGGCCTAGTTGAGCTGAGATTGAAGATATGCTGATTGTGCTTCTTTAGTGTCCAGGTCTCAAGAGAGTGCAGGAACAAGAGGGAGAATTTACAGACTACAGCCCTTTATATATTAAGGGGCTGGACTAAGCTCATTGGCCAGCAAACCTGTAGGTCCGGAACCGAGTGAACTCTGGGTACATCACATGACCCAGGAAGGACCTTAAACCTCCGTACATTCACAACGGTAGATCACATGACCTGGGAAGGTCCTCTACATTTATTATACCTATACATTAAATAATAGACATGTAAATATAATTATATGAGGCGACCAAGGGGCAAGCCCTGCAGGAGAGCCCTGTGGGGATGGAGGAGCTCTAGCTGAGGGGACTTAATACAAGGGACTGTACGAGGTCCTGTAGCGTGACACCACAAAGTTTTAAAGAATTCTTTTTTTATGTTTCCCCAGGATGTTAGATATTCAGATTATCCTAGACTAAGAAATGAGGCCTCAGTGAGGATTGAACTCACGACCCCTGGTTTACGAGACCAGTGCTCTATCCACTGAGCTATGAGGCCATCTGTTTTGTTGGAGTGGCCATGTTTTTGTCGACTTAATATATTATGTGTCGTTCAGCAAAAAGAAATAGTAATATAAAGAAAAGCTTGTCTGTCAGATTTCATCTTCAGGATAGACTGGAAGCTTAAAGGGAATCTGTCCTCAGTGTCACCTGTACTAACCTATTGGTACAAGCTTGTAGTGTGGGTGATACTGAAGAAAATTACACTTACCATTCCCCAATCTGTGGTTTTGTTACGGCTGTTTTCCTAAGCCTCCGTGCACAGTGACATCTGTCTTCGATCTTCATAGGAAGTACTTCCTTCCCCTTTCCTGAGTCTACTATTTTGCAGAATGGAGCTCCACTCTGCAATAGACCCCTCTACTCCTATGCTGCAGAATGGAGCTCCACTCTGCAGGCAAGAACAGATTTCACTTCATGCCCACTGTACATGCGGAAGAGAAGCGTTATGCTGCAAAATGGAGCTCCTGGACTTTGTCTTTACCTGTGCTTTAGCTGGTACAAAGATGATGCTTCATTCGGACAGGATTATAATCTGGATGGTATGGGGACCCTTAGTGGAGGTTTGCCCCCCCATGTGAATTTACAGGTTACATTCACACAGGCAGGTGTACAGTGAGTTTCCTGCTTGAAGTTTGAGATGCGGCACATTTTACGACGCAGCACAAACTCCTAGCGGGAAACTCACTGTAAACTCGAGAGAAATTGGGTTATTTCAGCTGTCCGGTCATGCCGGGAGTTGTAGTTTTGCAACAGCGGGAGGCACACTGGTTGGGAAACACTGGTCTAAGCTGATGTCAGTATCATGCTATGAAATAATTGTCTGGATAAAGCAAGAAATAGGATCCTTTAAGGTCTTTTGTTCTGATTTGCATCACTTGCAGTCCAGAATTCAGAAGGTTGAAAATATGAAGTTGTGGTGTCTGGGGTGTTGCAATGGTGTAACAGGGTCTGGTGGTATTAACCCTTACTTGTCGTGACGCCAGGGTGGGGTTTGCTTAGTATTGAAGATCCTGCCGCCAACCGGCCCACAAACGGCAGGGATAATAAACGGAATGTCCACAGCAGAATTTATGAGATAACTGGAAACTGTTACTTGAACTTTTATGCAACAGTGTTTACAATAATACAGTTTCTCTCGAGGTAACCGGGATGCAGGTTCCTCACAGGCTTTGCTGGCACTGATAGTAATGAGCTTTAAGCAGGCAACTGTGCTACTAATTGTAAGATTTGAGTAAAATAGTAGTCAAACAGGATTTGTAGGTTTGAACTTTATAACTCACGGTTTTAGTGGCTGCTGGTTCTTTAGGCTTTGGCCTAGTTGAGCTGAGATTGAAGATATGCTGATTGTGCTTCTTTAGTGTCCAGGTCTCAAGAGAGTGCAGGAACAAGAGGGAGAATTTACAGACTACAGCCCTTTATATATTAAGGGGCTGGACTAAGCTCATTGGCCAGCAAACCTGTAGGTCCGGAACCGAGTGAACTCTGGGTACATCACATGACCCAGGAAGGACCTTAAACCTCCGTACATTCACAACGGTAGATCACATGACCTGGGAAGGTCCTCTACATTTATTATACCTATACATTAAATAATAGACATGTAAATATAATTATATGAGGCGACCAAGGGGCAAGCCCTGCAGGAGAGCCCTGTGGGGATGGAGGAGCTCTGGCTGAGAGGACTTAATACAAGGGACTGTACAAGGTCCTGTAGCGTGACACCACAAAGTTTTAAAGAATTCTTTTTTTATTTTTCCCCAGAATGTTTGATATTCAGATTATCCTAGACTAAGAAATGAGGCCTCAGTGAGGATTGAACTCACGACCCCTGGTTTACGAGACCAGTGCTCTATCCACTGAGCTATGAGGCCATCTGTTTTGTTGGAGTGGCCATGTTTTTGTCGACTTAATATATTATGTGTCGTTCAGCAAAAAGAAATAGTAATATAAAGAAAAGCTTGTCTGTCAGATTTCATCTTCAGGATAGACTGGAAGCTTAAAGGGAATCTGTCCTCAGTGTCACCTGTACTAACCTATTGGTACAAGCTTGTAGTGTGGGTGATACTGAAGAAAATTACACTTACCATTCCCCAATCTGTGGTTTCGTTACGGCTGTTTTCCCAAGCCTCCGTGCACAGTGACATCTGTCTTCGATCTTCATAGGAAGTACTTCCTTCCCCTTTCCTGAGTCTACTATTTTGCAGAATGGAGCTCCACTCTGCAATAGACCCCTCTACTCCTATGCTGCAGAATGGAGCTCCACTCTGCAGGCAAGAACAGATTTCACTTCATGCCCACTGTACATGCGGAGGAGAAGCGTTATGCTGCAAAATGGAGCTCCTGGACTTTGTCTTTACCTGTGCTTTAGCTGGTACAAAGATGATGCTTCATTCGGACAGGATTATAATCTGGATGGTATGGGGACCCTTAGTGGAGGTTTGCCCCCCCATGTGAATGTATAGGTTACATTCACACAGGCAGGTGTACAGTGAGTTTCCTGCTTGAAGTTTGAGATGCGGCACATTTTACGACGCAGCATAAACTCCTAGCGGGAAACTCACTGTAAACTCGAGAGAAATTGGGTTATTTCAGCTGTCCGGTCATGCCGGGAGTTGTAGTTTTGCAACAGCGGGAGGCACACTGGTTGGGAAACACTGGTCTAAGCTGATGTCAGTATCATGCAATGAAATAATTGTCTGGATAAAGCAAGAAATAGGATCCTTTAAGGTCTTTTGTTCTGATTTGCATCACTTGCAGTCCAGAATTCAGAAGATTGAAAATATGAAGTTGTGTTGTCTGGGGTGTTGCAATGGTGAAACAGGGTCTGGTGGTATTAACCCTTACTTGTCGTGACGCCAGGGTGGGGTTTGCTTAGTATTGAAGATCCTGCCGCCAACCGGCCCACAAACGGCAGGTATAATAAACGGAATGTCCACAGCAGAATTTATGAGATAACT
Organism: Hyla sarda; assembly: GCF_029499605.1. Lineage (NCBI taxonomy): Eukaryota > Metazoa > Chordata > Amphibia > Anura > Hylidae > Hyla > Hyla sarda. The sequence continues at coordinate 39,933,867 of NC_079189.1, read as the reverse complement.
GGAAACTTTTACTTGAACTTTTATGCAACAGTCTTTACAATAATACAGTTTCTCTCGAGGTAACCGGGATGCAGGTTCCTCACAGGCTTTGCTGGCACTGATAGTAAAGAGCTTTAAGCGGGCCACTGTGCTACTAATTGTAAGATTTGAGTAAAATAGTAGTCAAACAGGATTTGTAGGTTTGAGCTTTATAACTCACGGTTTTAGTGGCTGCTGGTTCTTTAGGCTTTGGCCTAGTTGAGCTGAGATTGAAGATATGCTGATTGTGCTTCTTTAGTGTCCAGGTCTCAAGAGAGTGCAGGAACAAGAGGGAGAATTTACAGACTACAGCCCTTTATATATTAAGGGGCTGGACTAAGCTCATTGGCCAGCAAACCTGTAGGTCCGGAACCGAGTGAACTCTGGGTACATCACATGACCCAGGAAGGACCTTAAACCTCCGTACATTCACAACGGTAGATCACATGACCTGGGAAGGTCCTCTACATTTATTATACCTATACATTAAATAATAGACATGTAAATATAATTATATGAGGCGACCAAGGGGCAAGCCCTGCAGGAGAGCCCTGTGGGGATGGAGGAGCTCTAGCTGAGGGGACTTAATACAAGGGACTGTACGAGGTCCTGTAGCGTGACACCACAAAGTTTTAAAGAATTCTTTTTTTATTTTTCCCCAGAATGTTAGATATTCAGATTATCCTAGACTAAGAAATGAGGCCTCAGTGAGGATTGAACTCACAACCCCTGGTTTACGAGACCAGTGCTCTATCCACTGAGCTATGAGGCCATCTGTTTTGTTGGAGTGGCCATGTTTTTGTCGACTTAATATATTATGTGTCGTTCAGCAAAAAGAAATAGTAATATAAAGAAAAGCTTGTCTGTCAGATTTCATCTTCAGGATAGACTGGAAGCTTAAAGGGAATCTGTCCTCAGTGTCACCTGTACTAACCTATTGGTACAAGCTTGTAGTGTGGGTGATACTGAAGAAAATTACACTTACCATTCCCCAATCTGTGGTTTTGTTACGGCTGTTTTCCCAAGCCTCCGTGCACAGTGACATCTGTCTTCGATCTTCATAGGAAGTACTTCCTTCCCCTTTCCTGAGTCTACTATTTTGCAGAATGGAGCTCCACTCTGCAATAGACCCCTCTACTCCTATGCTGCAGAATGGAGCTCCACTCTGCAGGCAAGAACAGATTTCACTTCATGCCCACTGTACATGCAAAGGAGAAGCGTTATTCTGCAAAATGGAGCTCCTGGACTTTGTCTTTACCTGTGCTTTAGCTGGTACAAAGATGATGCTTCATTCGGACAGGATTATAATCTGGATGGTATGGGGACTCTTAGTGGAGGTTTGCCCCCCTATGTGAATGTACAGGTTACATTCACACAGGCAGGTGTACAGTGAGTTTCCTGCTTGAAGTTTGAGATGCGGCAAATTTTACGACGCAGCACAAACTCCTAGCGGGCAACTCACTGTAAACTCGAGAGAAATTGGGTTATTTCAGCTGTCCGGTCATGCCCGGGAGTTGTAGTTTTGCAACAGCGGGAGGCACACTGGTTGGGAAACACTGGTCTAAGCTGATGTCAGTATCATGCTATGAAATAATTGTCTGGATAAAGCAAGAAATAGGATCCTTTAAGGTCTTTTGTTCTGATTTGCATCACTTGCAGTCCAGAATTCAGAAGGTTGAAAATATTAAGTTGTGGTGTCTGGGGTGTTGCAATGGTGTAACAGGGTCTGGTGGTATTAACCCTTACTTGTCGTGACGCCAGGGTGGGGTTTGCTTAGTATTGAAGATCCTGCCGCCAACCGGCCCACAAACGGCAGGGATAATAAACGGAATGTCCACAGCAGAATTTATGAGATAACTGGAAACTTTTACTTGAACTTTTATGCAACAGTCTTTACAATAATACAGTTTCTCTCGAGGTAACCGGGATGCAGGTTCCTCACAGGCTTTGCTGGCACTGATAGTAATGAGCTTTCAGCGGGCCACTGTGCTACTAATTGTAAGATTTGAGTAAAATAGTAGTCAAACAGGATTTGTAGGTTTGAGCTTTATAACTCACGGTTTTAGTGGCTGCTGGTTCTTTAGGCTTTGGCCTAGTTGAGCTGAGATTGAAGATATGCTGATTGTGCTTCTTTAGTGTCCAGGTCTCAAGAGAGTGCAGGAACAAGAGGGAGAATTTACAGACTACAGCCCTTTATATATTAAGGGGCTGGACTAAGCTCATTGGCCAGCAAACCTGTAGGTCCGGAACCGAGTGAACTCTGGGTACATCACATGACCCAGGAAGGACCTTAAACCTCCGTACATTCACAACGGTAGATCACATGACCTGGGAAGGTCCTCTACATTTATTATACCTATACATTAAATAATAGACATGTAAATATAATTATATGAGGCGACCAAGGGGCAAGCCCTGCAGGAGAGCCCTGTGGGGATGGAGGAGCTCTAGCTGAGGGGACTTAATACAAGGGACTGTACGAGGTCCTGTAGCGTGACACCACAAAGTTTTAAAGAATTCTATTTTTATTTTTCCCCAGAATGTTAGATATTCAGATTATCCTAGACTAAGAAATGAGGCCTCAGTGAGGATTGAACTCACGACCCCTGGTTTACGAGACCAGTGCTCTATCCACTGAGCTATGAGGCCATCTGTTTTGTTGGAGTGGCCATGTTTTTGTCGACTTAATATATTATGTGTCGTTCAGCAAAAAGAAATAGTAATATAAAGAAAAGCTTGTCTGTCAGATTTCATCTTCAGGATAGACTGGAAGCTTAAAGGGAATCTGTCCTCAGTGTCACCTGTACTAACCTATTGGTACAAGCTTGTAGTGTGGGTGATACTGAAGAAAATTACACTTACCATTCCCCAATCTGTGGTTTTGTTACGGCTGTTTTCCTAAGCCTCCGTGCACAGTGACATCTGTCTTCGATCTTCATAGGAAGTACTTCCTTCCCCTTTCCTGAGTCTACTATTTTGCAGAATGGAGCACCACTCTGCAATAGACCCCTCTACTCCTATGCTGCAGAATGGAGCTCCACTCTGCAGGCAAGAACAGATTTCACTTCATGCCCACTGTACATGCGGAAGAGAAGCGTTATGCTGCACAATGGAGCTCCTGGACTTTGTCTTTACCTGTGCTTTAGCTGGTACAAAGATGATGCTTCATTCGGACAGGATTATAATCTGGATGGTATGGGGACCCTTAGTGGAGGTTTGCCCCCCCATGTGAATTTACAGGTTACATTCACACAGGCAGGTGTACAGTGAGTTTCCTGCTTGAAGTTTGAGATTCGGCAAATTTTACGACGCAGCACAAACTCATAGCGGGAAACTCACTGTAAACTCGAGAGAAATTGGGTTATTTCAGCTGTCCGGTCATGCCGGGAGTTGTAGTTTTGCAACAGCGGGAGGCACACTGGTTGGGAAACACTGGTCTAAGCTGATGTCAGTATCATGCTATGAAATAATTGTCTGGATAAAGCAAGAAATAGGATCCTTTAAGGTCTTTTGTTCTGATTTGCATCACTTGCAGTCCAGAATTCAGAAGGTTGAAAATATGAAGTTGTGGAGTCTGGGGTGTTGCAATGGTGTAACAGGGTCTGGTGGTATTAACCCTTACTTGTCGTGACGCCAGGGTGGGGTTTGCTTAGTATTGAAGATCCTGCCGCCAACCGGCCCACAAACGGCAGGGATAATAAACGGAATGTCCACAGCAGAATTTATGAGATAACTGGAAACTGTTACTTGAACTTTTATGCAACAGTGTTTACAATAATACAGTTTCTCTCGAGGTAACCGGGATGCAGGTTCCTCACAGGCTTTGCTGGCACTGATAGTAATGAGCTTTAAGCAGGCAACTGTGCTACTAATTGTAAGATTTGAGTAAAATAGTAGTCAAACAGGATTTGTAGGTTTGAACTTTATAACTCACGGTTTTAGTGGCTGCTGGTTCTTTAGGCTTTGGCCTAGTTGAGCTGAGATTGAAGATATGCTGATTGTGCTTCTTTAGTGTCCAGGTCTCAAGAGAGTGCAGGAACAAGAGGGAGAATTTACAGACTACAGCCCTTTATATATTAAGGGGCTGGACTAAGCTCATTGGCCAGCAAACCTGTAGGTCCGGAACCGAGTGAACTCTGGGTACATCACATGACCCAGGAAGGACCTTAAACCTCCGTACATTCACAACGGTAGATCACATGACCTGGGAAGGTCCTCTACATTTATTATACCTATACATTAAATAATAGACATGTAAATATAATTATATGAGGCGACCAAGGGGCAAGCCCTGCAGGAGAGCCCTGTGGGGATGGAGGAGCTCTGGCTGAGAGGACTTAATACAAGGGACTGTACGAGGTCCTGTAGCGTGACACCACAAAGTTTTAAAGAATTCTTTTTTTATTTTTCCCCAGAATGTTTGATATTCAGATTATCCTAGACTAAGAAATGAGGCCTCAGTGAGGATTGAACTCACGACCCCTGGTTTACGAGACCAGTGCTCTATCCACTGAGCTATGAGGCCATCTGTTTTGTTGGAGTGGCCATGTTTTTGTCGACTTAATATATTATGTGTCGTTCAGCAAAAAGAAATAGTAATATAAAGAAAAGCTTGTCTGTCAGATTTCATCTTCAGGATAGACTGGAAGCTTAAAGGGAATCTGTCCTCAGTGTCACCTGTACTAACCTATTGGTACAAGCTTGTAGTGTGGGTGATACTGAAGAAAATTACACTTACCATTCCCCAATCTGTGGTTTCGTTACGGCTGTTTTCCCAAGCCTCCGTGCACAGTGACATCTGTCTTCGATCTTCATAGGAAGTACTTCCTTCCCCTTTCCTGAGTCTACTATTTTGCAGAATGGAGCTCCACTCTGCAATAGACCCCTCTACTCCTATGCTGCAGAATGGAGCTCCACTCTGCAGGCAAGAACAGATTTCACTTCATGCCCACTGTACATGCGGAGGAGAAGCGTTATGCTGCAAAATGGAGCTCCTGGACTTTGTCTTTACCTGTGCTTTAGCTGGTACAAAGATGATGCTTCATTCGGACAGGATTATAATCTGGATGGTATGGGGACCCTTAGTGGAGGTTTGCCCCCCTATGTGAATGTACAGGTTACATTCACACAGGCAGGTGTACAGTGAGTTTCCTGCTTGAAGTTTGAGATGCGGCAAATTTTACGACGCAGCACAAACTCCTAGCGGGCAACTCACTGTAAACTCGAGAGAAATTGGGTTATTTCAGCTGTCCGGTCATGCCCGGGAGTTGTAGTTTTGCAACAGCGGGAGGCACACTGGTTGGGAAACACTGGTCTAAGCTGATGTCAGTATCATGCTATGAAATAATTGTCTGGATAAAGCAAGAAATAGGATCCTTTAAGGTCTTTTGTTCTGATTTGCATCACTTGCAGTCCAGAATTCAGAAGGTTGAAAATATGAAGTTGTGGTGTCTGGGGTGTTGCAATGGTGTAACAGGGTCTGGTGGTATTAACCCTTACTTGTCGTGACGCCAGGGTGGGGTTTGCTTAGTATTGAAGATCCTGCCGCCAACCGGCCCACAAACGGCAGGGATAATAAACGGAATGTCCACAGCAGAATTTATGAGATAACTGGAAACTTTTACTTGAACTTTTATGCAACAGTCTTTACAATAATACAGTTTCTCTCGAGGTAACCGGGATGCAGGTTCCTCACAGGCTTTGCTGGCACTGAGAGTAATGAGCTTTAAGCGGGCCACTGTGCTACTAATTGTAAGATTTGAGTAAAATAGTAGTCAAACAGGATTTGTAGGTTTGAGCTTTATAACTCACGGTTTTAGTGGCTGCTGGTTCTTTAGGCTTTGGCCTAGTTGAGCTGAGATTGAAGATATGCTGATTGTGCTTCTTTAGTGTCCAGGTCTCAAGAGAGTGCAGGAACAAGAGGGAGAATTTACAGACTACAGCCCTTTATATATTAAGGGGCTGGACTAAGCTCATTGGCCAGCAAACCTGTAGGTCCGGAACCGAGTGAACTCTGGGTACATCACATGACCCAGGAAGGACCTTAAACCTCCGTACATTCACAACGGTAGATCACATGACCTGGGAAGGTCCTCTACATTTATTATACCTATACATTAAATAATAGACATGTAAATATAATTATATGAGGCGACCAAGGGGCAAGCCCTGCAGGAGAGCCCTGTGGGGATGGAGGAGCTCTAGCTGAGGAGACTTAATACAAGGGACTGTACGAGGTCCTGTAGCGTGACACCACAAAGTTTTAAAGAATTCTTTTTTTATTTTTCCCCAGAATGTTAGATATTCAGATTATCCTAGACTAAGAAATGAGGCCTCAATGAGGATTGAACTCACGACCCCTGGTTTACGAGACCAGTGCTATATCCACTGAGCTATGAGGCCATCTGTTTTGTTGGAGTGGCCATGTTTTTGTCGACTTAATATATTATGTGTCGTTCAGCAAAAAGAAATAGTAATATAAAGAAAAGCTTGTCTGTCAGATTTCATCTTCAGGATAGACTGGAAGCTTAAAGGGAATCTGTCCTCAGTGTCACCTGTACTAACTTATTGGTACAAGCTTGTAGTGTGGGTGATACTGAAGAAAATTACACTTACCATTCCCCAATCTGTGGTTTCGTTACGGCTGTTTTTCCAAGCCTCCGTGCACAGTGACATCTGTCTTCGATCTTCGTAGGAAGTACTTCCTTCCCCTTTCCTGAGTCTACTATTCTGCAGAATGGAGCTCCACTCTGCAATAGACCCCTCTACTCCTATGCTGCAGAATGGAGCTCCACTCTGCAGGCAAGAACAGATTTCACTTCATGCCCACTGTACATGCGGAGGAGAAGCGTTATGCTGCAAAATGGAGCTCCTGGACTTTGTCTTTACCTGTGCTTTAGCTGGGACAAAGATGATGCTTCATTCGGACAGGATTATAATCTGGATGGTATGGGGACCCTTAGTGGAGGTTTGCCCCCCCATGTGAATGTACAGGTTACATTCACACAGGCAGGTGTACAGTGAGTTTCCTGCTTGAAGTTTGAGATGCGGCACATTTTACGACGCAGCACAAACTCCTAGCGGGAAACTCACTGTAAACTCGAGAGAAATTGGGTTATTTCAGCTGTCCGGTCATGCCGGGAGTTGTAGTTTTGCAACAGCGGGAGGCACACTGGTTGGGAAACACTGGTCTAAGCTGATGTCAGTATCATGCTATGAAATAATTGTCTGGATAAAGCAAGAAATAGGATCCTTTAAGGTCTTTTGTTCTGATTTGCATCACTTGCAGTCCAGAATTCAGAAGGTTGAAAATATGAAGTTGTGGTGTCTGGGGTGTTGCAATGGTGTAACAGGGTCTGGTGGTATTAACCCTTACTTGTCGTGACGCCAGGGTGGGGTTTGCTTAGTTTTGAAGATCCTGCCGCCAACCGGCCCACAAACGGCAGGGATAATAAACGGAATGTCCACAGCAGAATTTATGAGATAACTGGAAACTTTTACTTGAACTTTTATGCAACAGTCTTTACAATAATACAGTTTCTGTCGAGGTAACCGGGATGCAGGTTCCTCACAGGCTTTGCTGGCACTGATAGTAATGAGCTTTAAGCGGGCCACTGTGCTACTAATTGTAAGATTTGAGTAAAATAGTAGTCAAACAGGATTTGTAGGTTTGAGCTTTATAACTCACGGTTTTAGTGGCTGCTGGTTCTTTAGGCTTTGGCCTAGTTGAGCTGAGATTGAAGATATGCTGATTGTGCTTCTTTAGTGTCCAGGTCTCAAGAGAGTGCAGGAACAAGAGGGAGAATTTACAGACTACAGCCCTTTATATATTAAGGGGCTGGACTAAGCTCATTGGCCAGCAAACCTGTAGGTTCGGAACCGAGTGAACTCTGGGTACATCACATGACCCAGGAAGGACCTTAAACCTCCGTACATTCACAACGGTAGATCACATGACCTGGGAAGGTCCTCTACATTTATTATACCTATACATTAAATAATAGACATGTAAATATGAGGCGACCAAGGGGCAAGCCCTGCAGGAGAGCCCTGTGGGGATGGAGGAGCTCTAGCTGAGAGGACTTAATAAAAGGGACTGTACGAGGTCCTGTAGCGTGACACCACAAAGTTTTAAAGAATTCTTTTTTTATTTTTCCCCAGAATGTTTGATATTCAGATTATCCTAGACTAAGAAATGAGGCCTCAGTGAGGATTGAACTCACGACCCCTGGTTTACGAGACCAGTGCTCTATCCACTGAGCTATGAGGCCATCTGTTTTGTTGGAGTGGCCATGTTTTTGTCGACTTAATATATTATGTGTCGTTCAGCAAAAAGAAATAGTAATATAAAGAAAAGCTTGTCTGTCAGATTTCATCTTCAGGATAGACTGGAAGCTTAAAGGGAATCTGTCCTCAGTGTCACCTGTACTAACCTATTGGTACAAGCTTGTAGTGTGGGTGATACTGAAGAAAATTACACTTACCATTCCCCAATCTGTGGTTTCGTTACGGCTGTTTTCCCAAGCCTCCGTGCACAGTGACATCTGTCTTCGATCTTCATAGGAAGTACTTCCTTCCCCTTTCCTGAGTCTACTATTTTGCAGAATGGAGCTCCACTCTGCAATAGACCCCTCTACTCCTATGCTGCAGAATGGAGCTCCACTCTGCAGGCAAGAACAGATTTCACTTCATGCCCACTGTACATGCGGAGGAGAAGCGTTATGCTGCAAAATGGAGCTCCTGGACTTTGTCTTTACCTGTGCTTTAGCTGGTACAAAGATGATGCTTCATTCGGACAGGATTATAATCTGGATGGTATGGGGACCCTTAGTGGAGGTTTGCCCCCCCATGTGAATGTACAGGTTACATTCACACAGGCAGGTGTACAGTGAGTTTCCTGCTTGAAGTTTGAGATGCGGCACATTTTACGACGCAGCATAAACTCCTAGCGGGAAACTCACTGTAAACTCGAGAGAAATTGGGTTATTTCAGCTGTCCGGTCATGCCGGGAGTTGTAGTTTTGCAACAGCGGGAGGCACACTGGTTGGGAAACACTGGTCTAAGCTGATGTCAGTATCATGCTATGAAATAATTGTCTGGATAAAGCAAGAAATAGGATCCTTTAAGGTCTTTTGTTCTGATTTGCATCACTTGCAGTCCAGAATTCAGAAGGTTGAAAATATGAAGTTGTGGTGTCTGGGGTGTTGCAATGGTGTAACAGGGTCTGGTGGTATTAACCCTTACTTGTCGTGACGCCAGGGTGGGTTTGCTTAGTATTGAAGATCCTGCCGCCAACCGGCCCACAAACGGCAGGGATAATAAACGGAATGTCCACAGCAAAATTTATGAGATAACTGGAAACTTTTACTTGAACTTTTATGCAACAGTCTTTACAATAATACAGTTTCTCTCGAGGTAACCGGGATGCAGGTTCCTCACAGGCTTTGCTGGCACTGAGAGTAATGAGCTTTAAGCGGGCCACTGTGCTACTAATTGTAAGATTTGAGTAAAATAGTAGTCAAACAGGATTTGTAGGTTTGAGCTTTATAACTCACGGTTTTAGTGGCTGCTGGTTCTTTAGGCTTTGGCCTAGTTGAGCTGAGATTGAAGATATGCTGATTGTGCTTCTTTAGTGTCCAGGTCTCAAGAGAGTGCAGGAACAAGAGGGAGAATTTACAGACTACAGCCCTTTATATATTAAGGGGCTGGACTAAGCTCATTGGCCAGCAAACCTGTAGGTCCGGAACCGAGTGAACTCTGGGTACATCACATGACCCAGGAAGGACCTTAAACCTCCGTACATTCACAACGGTAGATCACATGACCTGGGAAGGTCCTCTACATTTATTATACCTATACATTAAATAATAGACATGTAAATATAATTATATGAGGCGACCAAGGGGCAAGCCCTGCAGGAGAGCCCTGTGGGGATGGAGGAGCTCTAGCTGAGGAGACTTAATACAAGGGACTGTACGAGGTCCTGTAGCGTGACACCACAAAGTTTTAAAGAATTCTTTTTTAATTTTTCCCCAGAATGTTAGATATTCAGATTATCCTAGACTAAGAAATGAGGCCTCAATGAGGATTGAACTCACGACCCCTGGTTTACGACACCAGTGCTCTATCCACTGAGCTATGAGGCCATCTGTTTTGTTGGAGTGGCCATGTTTTTGTCGACTTAATATATTATGTGTCGTTCAGCAAAAAGAAATAGTAATATAAAGAAAAGCTTGTCTGTCAGATTTCATCTTCAGGATAGACTGGAAGCTTAAAGGGAATCTGTCCTCAGTGTCACCTGTACTAACCTATTGGTACAAGCTTGTAGTGTGGGTGATACTGAAGAAAATTACACTTACCATTCCCCAATCTGTGGTTTCGTTACGGCTGTTTTCCCAAGCCTCCCTGCACAGTGACATCTGTCTTCGATCTTCATAGGAAGTAATTCCTTCCCCTTTCCTGAGTCTACTATTCTACAGAATGGAGCTCCACTCTGCAATAGACCCCTCTACTCCTATGCTGCAGAATGGAGCTCCACTCTGCAGGCAAGAACAGATTTCACTTCATGCCCACTGTACATGCAGAGGAGAAGCGTTATGCTGCAAAATGGAGCTCCTGGACTTTGTCTTTACCTGTGCTTTAGCTGGGACAAAGATGATGCTTCATTCGGACAGGATTATAATCTGGAAGTGTATGGGGACCCTTAGTGGAGGTTTGCCCCCCCATGTGAATGTACAGGTTACATTCACACAGGCAGGTGTACAGTGAGTTTCCTGCTTGAAGTTTGAGATGCGGCAAATTTTACGACGCAGCACAAACTCCTAGCGGGAAACTCACTGTAAACTCGAGAGAAATTGGGTTATTTCAGCTGTCCGGTCATGCCGGGAGTTGTAGTTTTGCAACAGCGGGAGGCACACTGGTTGGGAAACACTGGTCTAAGCTGATGTCAGTATCATGCTATGAAATAATTGTCTGGATAAAGCAAGAAATAGGATCCTTTAAGGTCTTTTGTTCTGATTTGCATCACTTGCAGTCCAGAATTCAGAAGGTTGAAAATATGAAGTTGTGGTGTCTGGGGTGTTGCAATGGTGTAACAGGGTCTGGTGGTATTAACCCTTACTTGTCGTGACGCCAGGGTGGGGTTTGCTTAGTATTGAAGATCCTGCCGCCAACCGGCCCACAAACGGCAGGGATAATAAACGGAATGTCCACAGCAAAATTTATGAGATAACTGGAAACTTTTACTTGAACTTTTATGCAACAGTCTTTACAATAATACAGTTTCTCTCGAGGTAACCGGGATGCAGGTTCCTCACAGGCTTTGCTGACACTGATAGTAATGAGCTTTAAGCAGGCCACTGTGCTACTAATTGTAAGATTTGAGTAAAATAGTAGTCAAACAGGATTTGTAGGTTTGAGCTTTATAACTCACGGTTTTAGTAGCTGCTGGTTCTTTAGGCTTTGGCCTAGTTGAGCTGAGATTGAAGATATGCTGATTGTGCTTCTTTAGTGTCCAGGTCTCAAGAGAGTGCAGGAACAAGAGGGAGAATTTACAGACTACAGCCCTTTATATATTAAGGGGCTGGACTAATCTCATTGGCCAGCAAACCTGTAGGTCCGGAACCGAGTGAACTCTGCGTACATCACATGACCCAGGAAGGACCTTAAACCTCCGTACATTCACAACGGTAGATCACATGACCTGGGAAGGTCCTCTACATTTATTATACTTATACATTAAATAATAGACATGTAAATATAATTATATGAGGCGACCAAGGGGCAAGCCCTGCAGGGATGGAGGAGCTCTAGCTGAGGGGACTTAATACAAGGGACTGTACGAGGTCCTGTAGCGTGACACCACAAAGTTTTAAAGAATTCTTTTTTTTATTTTTTCCCAAATGTTAGATATTCAGATTATCCTAGACTAAGAAATGAGGCCTCAGTGAGGATTGAACTCACAACCCCTGGTTTACGAGACCAGTGCTCTATCCACTGAGCTATGAGGCCTTCTGTTTTGTTGGAGTGGCCATGTTTTTGTCGACTTAATATATTATGTGTCGTTCAGCAAAAAGAAATAGTAATATAAAGAAAAGCTTGTCTGTCAGATTTCATCTTCAGGATAGACTGGAAGCTTAAAGGGAATCTGTCCTCAGTGTCACCTGTACTAACCTATTGGTACAAGCTTGTAGTGTGGGTGATACTGAAGAAAATTACACTTACCATTCCCCAATCTGTGGTTTCGTTACGGCTGTTTTCCCAAGCCTCCGTGCACAGTGACATCTGTCTTCGATCTTCATAGGAAGTACTTCCTTCCCCTTTCCTGAGTCTACTGTTCTGCAGAATGGAGCTCCACTCTGCAATAGACCCCTCTACTCCTATGCTGCAGAATGGAGCTCCACTCTGCAGGCAAGAACAGATTTCACTTCATGCCCACTGTACATGCGGAGGAGAAGCGTTATGCTGCAAAATGGAGCTCCTGGACTTTGTCTTTACCTGTGCTTTAGCTGGGACAAAGATGATGCTTCATTCGGACAGGATTATAATCTGGATGGTATGGGGACCCTTAGTGGAGGTTTGCCCCCCCCCCATGTGAATGTACAGGTTACATTCACACAGGCAGGTGTACAGTGAGTTTCCTGCTTGAAGTTTGAGATGCGGCAAATTTTACGACGCAGCACAAACTCCTAGCGGGAAACTCACTGTAAACTCGAGAGAAATTGGGTTATTTCAGCTGTCCGGTCATGCCGGGAGTTGTAGTTTTGCAACAGCGGGAGGCACACTGGTTGGGAAACACTGGTCTAAGCTGATGTCAGTATCATGCTATGAAATAATTGTCTGGATAAAGCAAGAAATAGGATCCTTTAAGGTCTTTTGTTCTGATTTGCATCACTTGCAGTCCAGAATTCAGAAGGTTGAAAATATGAAGTTGTGGTGTCTGGGGTGTTGCAATGGTGTAACAGGGTCTGGTGGTATTAACCCTTACTTTTCGTGACGCCAGGGTGGGGTTTGCTTAGTATTGAAGATCCTGCCGCCAACCGGCCCACAAATGGCAGGGATAATAAACGGAATGTCCACAGCAAAATTTATGAGATAACTGGAAACTTTTACTTGAACTTTTATGCAACAGTCTTTACAATAATACAGTTTCTCTCGAGGTAACCGGGATGCAGGTTCCTCACAGGCTTTGCTGGCACTGATAGTAATGAGCTTTAAACAGGCCACTGTGCTACTAATTGTAAGATTTGAGTAAAATAGTAGTCAAACAGGATTTGTAGGTTTGAGCTTTATAACTCACGGTTTTAGTGGCTGCTGGTTCTTTAGGCTTTGGCCTAGTTGAGCTGAGATTAAAGATATGCTGATTGTGCTTCTTTAGTGTCCAGGTCTCAAGAGAGTGCAGGAACAACAGGGAGAATTTACAGACCACAGCCCTTTATATATTAAGGGGCTGGACTAAGCTCATTGGCCAGCAAACCTGTAGGTCCGGAACCGAGTGAACTCTGGGTACATCACATGACCCAGGAAGGACCTTAAACCTCCGTACATTCACAACGGTAGATCACATGACCTGGGAAGGTCCTCTACATTTATTATACCTATACATTAAATAATAGACATGTAAATATAATTATATGAGGCGACCAAGGGGCAAGCCCTGCAGGAGAGCCCTGTGGGGATGGAGGAGCTTTAGCTGAGGGGACTTAATACAAGGGACTGTACGAGGTCCTGTAGCGTGACACCACAAAGTTTTAAAGAATTTTTTTTTTATTTTTCCCCAGAATGTTAGATATTCAGATTATCCTAGACTAAGAAATGAGGCCTCAGTGAGGATTGAAATCACGACCCCTGGTTTACGAGACCAGTGCTCTATCCACTGAGCTATGACGCCATCTGTTTTGTTGGAGTGGCCATGTTTTTGTCGACTTAATATAGTATGTGTCGTTCAGCAAAAAGAAATAGTAATATAAAGAAAAGCTTGTCTGTCAGATTTCATCTTCAGGATAGACTGGAAGCTTAAAGGGAATCTGTCCTCAGTGTCACCTGTACTAACCTATTGGTACAAGCTTGTAGTGTGGGTGATACTGAAGAAAATTACACTTACCATTCCCCAATCTGTGGTTTCGTTACGGCTGTTTTCCCAAGCCTCCCTGCACAGTGACATCTGTCTTCGATCTTCATAGGAAGTAATTCCTTCCCCTTTCCTGAGTCTACTATTCTACAGAATGGAGCTCCACTCTGCAATAGACCCCTCTACTCCTATGCTGCAGAATGGAGCTCCACTCTGCAGGCAAGAACAGATTTCACTTCATGCCCACTGTACATGCAGAGGAGAAGCGTTATGCTGCAAAATGGAGCTCCTGGACTTTGTCTTTACCTGTGCTTTAGCTGGGACAAAGATGATGCTTCATTCGGACAGGATTATAATCTGGAAGTGTATGGGGACCCTTAGTGGAGATTTGCCCCCCCATGTGAATGTACAGGTTACATTCACACAGGCAGGTGTACAGTGAGTTTCCTGCTTGAAGTTTGAGATGCGGCAAATTTTACGACGCAGCACAAACTCCTAGCGGGAAACTCACTGTAAACTCGAGAGAAATTGGGTTATTTCAGCTGTCCGGTCATGCCGGGAGTTGTAGTTTTGCAACAGCGGGAGGCACACTGGTTGGGAAACACTGGTCTAAGCTGATGTCAGTATCATGCTATGAAATAATTGTCTGGATAAAGCAAGAAATAGGATCCTTTAAGGTCTTTTGTTCTGATTTGCATCACTTGCAGTCCAGAATTCAGAAGGTTGAAAATATGAAGTTGTGGTGTCTGGGGTGTTGCAATGGTGTAACAGGGTCTGGTGGTATTAACCCTTACTTGTCGTGACGCCAGGGTGGGGTTTGCTTAGTATTGAAGATCCTGCCGCCAACCGGCCCACAAACGGCAGGGATAATAAACGGAATGTCCACAGCAAAATTTATGAGATAACTGGAAACTTTTACTTGAACTTTTATGCAACAGTCTTTACAATAATACAGTTTCTCTCGAGGTAACCGGGATGCAGGTTCCTCACAGGCTTTGCTGACACTGATAGTAAAGAGCTTTAAGCAGGCCACTGTGCTACTAATTGTAAGATTTGAGTAAAATAGTAGTCAAACAGGATTTGTAGGTTTGAGCTTTATAACTCACGGTTTTAGTGGCTGCTGGTTCTTTAGGCTTTGGCCTAGTTGAGCTGAGATTGAAGATATGCTGATTGTGCTTCTTTAGTGTCCAGGTCTCAAGAGAGTGCAGGAACAAGAGGGAGAATTTACAGACTACAGCCCTTTATATATTAAGGGGCTGGACTAAGCTCATTGGCCAGCAAACCTGTAGGTCCGGAACCGAGTGAACTCTGGGTACATCACATGACCCAGGAAGGACCTTAAACCTCCGTACATTCACAACGGTAGATCACATGACCTGGGAAGGTCCTCTACATTTATTATACCTATACATTAAATAATAGACATGTAAATATAATTATATGAGGCGACCAAGGGGCAAGCCCTGCAGGAGAGCCCTGTGGGGATGGAGGAGCTCTAGCTGAGGGGACTTAATACAAGGGACTGTACGAGGTCCTGTAGCGTGACACCACAAAGTTTTAAAGAATTCTTTTTTTATTTTTCCCCAGAATGTTAGATATTCAGATTATCCTAGACTAAGAAATGAGGCCTCAGTGAGGATTGAACTCACAACCCCTGGTTTACGAGACCAGTGCTCTATCCACTGAGCTATGAGGCCATCTGTTTTGTTGGAGTGGCCATGTTTTTGTCGACTTAATATATTATGTGTCGTTCAGCAAAAAGAAATAGTAATATAAAGAAAAGCTTGTCTGTCAGATTTCATCTTCAGGATAGACTGGAAGCTTAAAGGGAATCTGTCCTCAGTGTCACCTGTACTAACCTATTGGTACAAGCTTGTAGTGTGGGTGATACTGAAGAAAATTACACTTACCATTCCCCAATCTGTGGTTTTGTTACGGCTGTTTTCCCAAGCCTCCGTGCACAGTGACATCTGTCTTCGATCTTCATAGGAAGTACTTCCTTCCCCTTTCCTGAGTCTACCATTTTGCAGAATGGAGCTCCACTCTGCAATAGACCCCTCTACTCCTATGCTGCAGAATGGAGCTCCACTCTGCAGGCAAGAACAGATTTCACTTCATGCCCACTGTACATGCAAAGGAGAAGCGTTATTCTGCAAAATGGAGCTCCTGGACTTTGTCTTTACCTGTGCTTTAGCTGGTACAAAGATGATGCTTCATTCGGACAGGATTATAATCTGGATGGTATGGGGACTCTTAGTGGAGGTTTGCCCCCCTATGTGAATGTACAGGTTACATTCACACAGGCAGGTGTACAGTGAGTTTCCTGCTTGAAGTTTGAGATGCGGCAAATTTTACGACGCAGCACAAACTCCTAGCGGGCAACTCACTGTAAACTCGAGAGAAATTGGGTTATTTCAGCTGTCCGGTCATGCCCGGGAGTTGTAGTTTTGCAACAGCGGGAGGCACACTGGTTGGGAAACACTGGTCTAAGCTGATGTCAGTATCATGCTATGAAATAATTGTCTGGATAAAGCAAGAAATAGGATCCTTTAAGGTCTTTTGTTCTGATTTGCATCACTTGCAGTCCAGAATTCAGAAGGTTGAAAATATTAAGTTGTGGTGTCTGGGGTGTTGCAATGGTGTAACAGGGTCTGGTGGTATTAACCCTTACTTGTCGTGACGCCAGGGTGGGGTTTGCTTAGTATTGAAGATCCTGCCGCCAACCGGCCCACAAACGGCAGGGATAATAAACGGAATGTCCACAGCAGAATTTATGAGATAACTGGAAACTTTTACTTGAACTTTTATGCAACAGTCTTTACAATAATACAGTTTCTCTCGAGGTAACCGGGATGCAGGTTCCTCACAGGCTTTGCTGGCACTGATAGTAATGAGCTTTCAGCGGGCCACTGTGCTACTAATTGTAAGATTTGAGTAAAATAGTAGTCAAACAGGATTTGTAGGTTTGAGCTTTATAACTCACGGTTTTAGTGGCTGCTGGTTCTTTAGGCTTTGGCCTAGTTGAGCTGAGATTGAAGATATGCTGATTGTGCTTCTTTAGTGTCCAGGTCTCAAGAGAGTGCAGGAACAAGAGGGAGAATTTACAGACTACAGCCCTTTATATATTAAGGGGCTGGACTAAGCTCATTGGCCAGCAAACCTGTAGGTCCGGAACCGAGTGAACTCTGGGTACATCACATGACCCAGGAAGGACCTTAAACCTCCGTACATTCACAACGGTAGATCACATGACCTGGGAAGGTCCTCTACATTTATTATACCTATACATTAAATAATAGACATGTAAATATAATTATATGAGGCGACCAAGGGGCAAGCCCTGCAGGAGAGCCCTGTGGGGATGGAGGAGCTCTAGCTGAGGGGACTTAATACAAGGGACTGTACGAGGTCCTGTAGCGTGACACCACAAAGTTTTAAAGAATTCTATTTTTATTTTTCCCCAGAATGTTAGATATTCAGATTATCCTAGACTAAGAAATGAGGCCTCAGTGAGGATTGAACTCACGACCCCTGGTTTACGAGACCAGTGCTCTATCCACTGAGCTATGAGGCCATCTGTTTTGTTGGAGTGGCCATGTTTTTGTCGACTTAATATATTATGTGTCGTTCAGCAAAAAGAAATAGTAATATAAAGAAAAGCTTGTCTGTCAGATTTCATCTTCAGGATAGACTGGAAGCTTAAAGGGAATCTGTCCTCAGTGTCACCTGTACTAACCTATTGGTACAAGCTTGTAGTGTGGGTGATACTGAAGAAAATTACACTTACCATTCCCCAATCTGTGGTTTTGTTACGGCTGTTTTCCTAAGCCTCCGTGCACAGTGACATCTGTCTTCGATCTTCATAGGAAGTACTTCCTTCCCCTTTCCTGAGTCTACTATTTTGCAGAATGGAGCTCCACTCTGCAATAGACCCCTCTACTCCTATGCTGCAGAATGGAGCTCCACTCTGCAGGCAAGAACAGATTTCACTTCATGCCCACTGTACATGCGGAAGAGAAGCGTTATGCTGCACAATGGAGCTCCTGGACTTTGTCTTTACCTGTGCTTTAGCTGGTACAAAGATGATGCTTCATTCGGACAGGATTATAATCTGGATGGTATGGGGACCCTTAGTGGAGGTTTGCCCCCCCATGTGAATTTACAGGTTACATTCACACAGGCAGGTGTACAGTGAGTTTCCTGCTTGAAGTTTGAGATTCGGCAAATTTTACGACGCAGCACAAACTCATAGCGGGAAACTCACTGTAAACTCGAGAGAAATTGGGTTATTTCAGCTGTCCGGTCATGCCGGGAGTTGTAGTTTTGCAACAGCGGGAGGCACACTGGTTGGGAAACACTGGTCTAAGCTGATGTCAGTATCATGCTATGAAATAATTGTCTGGATAAAGCAAGAAATAGGATCCTTTAAGGTCTTTTGTTCTGATTTGCATCACTTGCAGTCCAGAATTCAGAAGGTTGAAAATATGAAGTTGTGGAGTCTGGGGTGTTGCAATGGTGTAACAGGAAATGGTGGTATTAACCCTTACTTGTCGTGACGCCAGGGTGGGGTTTGCTTAGTATTGAAGATCCTGCCGCCAACCGGCCCACAAACGGCAGGGATAATAAACGGAATGTCCACAGCAGAATTTATGAGATAACTGGAAACTGTTACTTGAACTTTTATGCAACAGTGTTTACAATAATACAGTTTCTCTCGAGGTAACCGGGATGCAGGTTCCTCACAGGCTTTGCTGGCACTGATAGTAATGAGCTTTAAGCAGGCAACTGTGCTACTAATTGTAAGATTTGAGTAAAATAGTAGTCAAACAGGATTTGTAGGTTTGAACTTTATAACTCACGGTTTTAGTGGCTGCTGGTTCTTTAGGCTTTGGCCTAGTTGAGCTGAGATTGAAGATATGCTGATTGTGCTTCTTTAGTGTCCAGGTCTCAAGAGAGTGCAGGAACAAGAGGGAGAATTTACAGACTACAGCCCTTTATATATTAAGGGGCTGGACTAAGCTCATTGGCCAGCAAACCTGTAGGTCCGGAACCGAGTGAACTCTGGGTACATCACATGACCCAGGAAGGACCTTAAACCTCCGTACATTCACAACGGTAGATCACATGACCTGGGAAGGTCCTCTACATTTATTATACCTATACATTAAATAATAGACATGTAAATATAATTATATGAGGCGACCAAGGGGCAAGCCCTGCAGGAGAGCCCTGTGGGGATGGAGGAGCTCTGGCTGAGAGGACTTAATACAAGGGACTGTACGAGGTCCTGTAGCGTGACACCACAAAGTTTTAAAGAATTCTTTTTTTATTTTTCCCCAGAATGTTTGATATTCAGATTATCCTAGACTAAGAAATGAGGCCTCAGTGAGGATTGAACTCACGACCCCTGGTTTACGAGACCAGTGCTCTATCCACTGAGCTATGAGGCCATCTGTTTTGTTGGAGTGGCCATGTTTTTGTCGACTTAATATATTATGTGTCGTTCAGCAAAAAGAAATAGTAATATAAAGAAAAGCTTGTCTGTCAGATTTCATCTTCAGGATAGACTGGAAGCTTAAAGGGAATCTGTCCTCAGTGTCACCTGTACTAACCTATTGGTACAAGCTTGTAGTGTGGGTGATACTGAAGAAAATTACACTTACCATTCCCCAATCTGTGGTTTCGTTACGGCTGTTTTCCCAAGCCTCCGTGCACAGTGACATCTGTCTTCGATCTTCATAGGAAGTACTTCCTTCCCCTTTCCTGAGTCTACTATTTTGCAGAATGGAGCTCCACTCTGCAATAGACCCCTCTACTCCTATGCTGCAGAATGGAGCTCCACTCTGCAGGCAAGAACAGATTTCACTTCATGCCCACTGTACATGCGGAGGAGAAGCGTTATGCTGCAAAATGGAGCTCCTGGACTTTGTCTTTACCTGTGCTTTAGCTGGTACAAAGATGATGCTTCATTCGGACAGGATTATAATCTGGATGGTATGGGGACCCTTAGTGGAGGTTTGCCCCCCTATGTGAATGTACAGGTTACATTCACACAGGCAGGTGTACAGTGAGTTTCCTGCTTGAAGTTTGAGATGCGGCAAATTTTACGACGCAGCACAAACTCCTAGCGGGCAACTCACTGTAAACTCGAGAGAAATTGGGTTATTTCAGCTGTCCGGTCATGCCCGGGAGTTGTAGTTTTGCAACAGCGGGAGGCACACTGGTTGGGAAACACTGGTCTAAGCTGATGTCAGTATCATGCTATGAAATAATTGTCTGGATAAAGCAAGAAATAGGATCCTTTAAGGTCTTTTGTTCTGATTTGCATCACTTGCAGTCCAGAATTCAGAAGGTTGAAAATATGAAGTTGTGGTGTCTGGGGTGTTGCAATGGTGTAACAGGGTCTGGTGGTATTAACCCTTACTTGTCGTGACGCCAGGGTGGGGTTTGCTTAGTATTGAAGATCCTGCCGCCAACCGGCCCACAAACGGCAGGGATAATAAACGGAATGTCCACAGCAGAATTTATGAGATAACTGGAAACTTTTACTTGAACTTTTATGCAACAGTCTTTACAATAATACAGTTTCTCTCGAGGTAACCGGGATGCAGGTTCCTCACAGGCTTTGCTGGCACTGAGAGTAATGAGCTTTAAGCGGGCCACTGTGCTACTAATTGTAAGATTTGAGTAAAATAGTAGTCAAACAGGATTTGTAGGTTTGAGCTTTATAACTCACAATTTTAGTGGCTGCTGGTTCTTTAGGCTTTGGCCTAGTTGAGCTGAGATTGAAGATATGCTGATTGTGCTTCTTTAGTGTCCAGGTCTCAAGAGAGTGCAGGAACAAGAGGGAGAATTTACAGACTACAGCCCTTTATATATTAAGGGGCTGGACTAAGCTCATTGGCCAGCAAACCTGTAGGTCCGGAACCGAGTGAACTCTGGGTACATCACATGACCCAGGAAGGACCTTAAACCTCCGTACATTCACAACGGTAGATCACATGACCTGGGAAGGTCCTCTACATTTATTATACCTATACATTAAATAATAGACATGTAAATATAATTATATGAGGCGACCAAGGGGCAAGCCCTGCAGGAGAGCCCTGTGGGGATGGAGGAGCTCTAGCTGAGGAGACTTAATACAAGGGACTGTACGAGGTCCTGTAGCGTGACACCACAAAGTTTTAAAGAATTCTTTTTTTATTTTTCCCCAGAATGTTAGATATTCAGATTATCCTAGACTAAGAAATGAGGCCTCAATGAGGATTGAACTCACGACCCCTGGTTTACGAGACCAGTGCTATATCCACTGAGCTATGAGGCCATCTGTTTTGTTGGAGTGGCCATGTTTTTGTCGACTTAATATATTATGTGTCGTTCAGCAAAAAGAAATAGTAATATAAAGAAAAGCTTGTCTGTCAGATTTCATCTTCAGGATAGACTGGAAGCTTAAAGGGAATCTGTCCTCAGTGTCACCTGTACTAACTTATTGGTACAAGCTTGTAGTGTGGGTGATACTGAAGAAAATTACACTTACCATTCCCCAATCTGTGGTTTCGTTACGGCTGTTTTTCCAAGCCTCCGTGCACAGTGACATCTGTCTTCGATCTTCGTAGGAAGTACTTCCTTCCCCTTTCCTGAGTCTACTATTCTGCAGAATGGAGCTCCACTCTGCAATAGACCCCTCTACTCCTATGCTGCAGAATGGAGCTCCACTCTGCAGGCAAGAACAGATTTCACTTCATGCCCACTGTACATGCGGAGGAGAAGCGTTATGCTGCAAAATGGAGCTCCTGGACTTTGTCTTTACCTGTGCTTTAGCTGGGACAAAGATGATGCTTCATTCGGACAGGATTATAATCTGGATGGTATGGGGACCCTTAGTGGAGGTTTGCCCCCCCATGTGAATGTACAGGTTACATTCACACAGGCAGGTGTACAGTGAGTTTCCTGCTTGAAGTTTGAGATGCGGCACATTTTACGACGCAGCACAAACTCCTAGCGGGAAACTCACTGTAAACTCGAGAGAAATTGGGTTATTTCAGCTGTCCGGTCATGCCGGGAGTTGTAGTTTTGCAACAGCGGGAGGCACACTGGTTGGGAAACACTGGTCTAAGCTGATGTCAGTATCATGCTATGAAATAATTGTCTGGATAAAGCAAGAAATAGGATCCTTTAAGGTCTTTTGTTCTGATTTGCATCACTTGCAGTCCAGAATTCAGAAGGTTGAAAATATGAAGTTGTGGTGTCTGGGGTGTTGCAATGGTGTAACAGGGTCTGGTGGTATTAACCCTTACTTGTCGTGACGCCAGGGTGGGGTTTGCTTAGTTTTGAAGATCCTGCCGCCAACCGGCCCACAAACGGCAGGGATAATAAACGGAATGTCCACAGCAGAATTTATGAGATAACTGGAAACTTTTACTTGAACTTTTATGCAACAGTCTTTACAATAATACAGTTTCTCTCGAGGTAACCGGGATGCAGGTTCCTCACAGGCTTTGCTGGCACTGATAGTAATGAGCTTTAAGCGGGCCACTGTGCTACTAATTGTAAGATTTGAGTAAAATAGTAGTCAAACAGGATTTGTAGGTTTGAGCTTTATAACTCACGGTTTTAGTGGCTGCTGGTTCTTTAGGCTTTGGCCTAGTTGAGCTGAGATTGAAGATATGCTGATTGTGCTTCTTTAGTGTCCAGGTCTCAAGAGAGTGCAGGAACAAGAGGGAGAATTTACAGACTACAGCCCTTTATATATTAAGGGGCTGGACTAAGCTCATTGGCCAGCAAACCTGTAGGTTCGGAACCGAGTGAACTCTGGGTACATCACATGACCCAGGAAGGACCTTAAACCTCCGTACATTCACAACGGTAGATCACATGACCTGGGAAGGTCCTCTACATTTATTATACCTATACATTAAATAATAGACATGTAAATATGAGGCGACCAAGGGGCAAGCCCTGCAGGAGAGCCCTGTGGGGATGGAGGAGCTCTAGCTGAGAGGACTTAATAAAAGGGACTGTACGAGGTCCTGTAGCGTGACACCACAAAGTTTTAAAGAATTCTTTTTTTATTTTTCCCCAGAATGTTTGATATTCAGATTATCCTAGACTAAGAAATGAGGCCTCAGTGAGGATTGAACTCACGACCCCTGGTTTACGAGACCAGTGCTCTATCCACTGAGCTATGAGGCCATCTGTTTTGTTGGAGTGGCCATGTTTTTGTCGACTTAATATATTATGTGTCGTTCAGCAAAAAGAAATAGTAATATAAAGAAAAGCTTGTCTGTCAGATTTCATCTTCAGGATAGACTGGAAGCTTAAAGGGAATCTGTCCTCAGTGTCACCTGTACTAACCTATTGGTACAAGCTTGTAGTGTGGGTGATACTGAAGAAAATTACACTTACCATTCCCCAATCTGTGGTTTCGTTACGGCTGTTTTCCCAAGCCTCCGTGCACAGTGACATCTGTCTTCGATCTTCATAGGAAGTACTTCCTTCCCCTTTCCTGAGTCTACTATTTTGCAGAATGGAGCTCCACTCTGCAATAGACCCCTCTACTCCTATGCTGCAGAATGGAGCTCCACTCTGCAGGCAAGAACAGATTTCACTTCATGCCCACTGTACATGCGGAGGAGAAGCGTTATGCTGCAAAATGGAGCTCCTGGACTTTGTCTTTACCTGTGCTTTAGCTGGTACAAAGATGATGCTTCATTCGGACAGGATTATAATCTGGATGGTATGGGGACCCTTAGTGGAGGTTTGCCCCCCCATGTGAATGTACAGGTTACATTCACACAGGCAGGTGTACAGTGAGTTTCCTGCTTGAAGTTTGAGATGCGGCACATTTTACGACGCAGCATAAACTCCTAGCGGGAAACTCACTGTAAACTCGAGAGAAATTGGGTTATTTCAGCTGTCCGGTCATGCCGGGAGTTGTAGTTTTGCAACAGCGGGAGGCACACTGGTTGGGAAACACTGGTCTAAGCTGATGTCAGTATCATGCTATGAAATAATTGTCTGGATAAAGCAAGAAATAGGATCCTTTAAGGTCTTTTGTTCTGATTTGCATCACTTGCAGTCCAGAATTCAGAAGGTTGAAAATATGAAGTTGTGGTGTCTGGGGTGTTGCAATGGTGTAACAGGGTCTGGTGGTATTAACCCTTACTTGTCGTGACGCCAGGGTGGGGTTTGCTTAGTATTGAAGATCCTGCCGCCAACCGGCCCACAAACGGCAGGGATAATAAACGGAATGTCCACAGCAAAATTTATGAGATAACTGGAAACTTTTACTTGAACTTTTATGCAACAGTCTTTACAATAATACAGTTTCTCTCGAGGTAACCGGGATGCAGGTTCCTCACAGGCTTTGCTGGCACTGAGAGTAATGAGCTTTAAGCGGGCCACTGTGCTACTAATTGTAAGATTTGAGTAAAATAGTAGTCAAACAGGATTTGTAGGTTTGAGCTTTATAACTCACGGTTTTAGTGGCTGCTGGTTCTTTAGGCTTTGGCCTAGTTGAGCTGAGATTGAAGATATGCTGATTGTGCTTCTTTAGTGTCCAGGTCTCAAGAGAGTGCAGGAACAAGAGGGAGAATTTACAGACTACAGCCCTTTATATATTAAGGGGCTGGACTAAGCTCATTGGCCAGCAAACCTGTAGGTCCGGAACCGAGTGAACTCTGGGTACATCACATGACCCAGGAAGGACCTTAAACCTCCGTACATTCACAACGGTAGATCACATGACCTGGGAAGGTCCTCTACATTTATTATACCTATACATTAAATAATAGACATGTAAATATAATTATATGAGGCGACCAAGGGGCAAGCCCTGCAGGAGAGCCCTGTGGGGATGGAGGAGCTCTAGCTGAGGAGACTTAATACAAGGGACTGTACGAGGTCCTGTAGCGTGACACCACAAAGTTTTAAAGAATTCTTTTTTAATTTTTCCCCAGAATGTTAGATATTCAGATTATCCTAGACTAAGAAATGAGGCCTCAATGAGGATTGAACTCACGACCCCTGGTTTACGACACCAGTGCTCTATCCACTGAGCTATGAGGCCATCTGTTTTGTTGGAGTGGCCATGTTTTTGTCGACTTAATATATTATGTGTCGTTCAGCAAAAAGAAATAGTAATATAAAGAAAAGCTTGTCTGTCAGATTTCATCTTCAGGATAGACTGGAAGCTTAAAGGGAATCTGTCCTCAGTGTCACCTGTACTAACCTATTGGTACAAGCTTGTAGTGTGGGTGATACTGAAGAAAATTACACTTACCATTCCCCAATCTGTGGTTTCGTTACGGCTGTTTTCCCAAGCCTCCCTGCACAGTGACATCTGTCTTCGATCTTCATAGGAAGTAATTCCTTCCCCTTTCCTGAGTCTACTATTCTACAGAATGGAGCTCCACTCTGCAATAGACCCCTCTACTCCTATGCTGCAGAATGGAGCTCCACTCTGCAGGCAAGAACAGATTTCACTTCATGCCCACTGTACATGCAGAGGAGAAGCGTTATGCTGCAAAATGGAGCTCCTGGACTTTGTCTTTACCTGTGCTTTAGCTGGGACAAAGATGATGCTTCATTCGGACAGGATTATAATCTGGAAGTGTATGGGGACCCTTAGTGGAGGTTTGCCCCCCCATGTGAATGTACAGGTTACATTCACACAGGCAGGTGTACAGTGAGTTTCCTGCTTGAAGTTTGAGATGCGGCAAATTTTACGACGCAGCACAAACTCCTAGCGGGAAACTCACTGTAAACTCGAGAGAAATTGGGTTATTTCAGCTGTCCGGTCATGCCGGGAGTTGTAGTTTTGCAACAGCGGGAGGCACACTGGTTGGGAAACACTGGTCTAAGCTGATGTCAGTATCATGCTATGAAATAATTGTCTGGATAAAGCAAGAAATAGGATCCTTTAAGGTCTTTTGTTCTGATTTGCATCACTTGCAGTCCAGAATTCAGAAGGTTGAAAATATGAAGTTGTGGTGTCTGGGGTGTTGCAATGGTGTAACAGGGTCTGGTGGTATTAACCCTTACTTGTCGTGACGCCAGGGTGGGGTTTGCTTAGTATTGAAGATCCTGCCGCCAACCGGCCCACAAACGGCAGGGATAATAAACGGAATGTCCACAGCAAAATTTATGAGATAACTGGAAACTTTTACTTGAACTTTTATGCAACAGTCTTTACAATAATACAGTTTCTCTCGAGGTAACCGGGATGCAGGTTCCTCACAGGCTTTGCTGACACTGATAGTAATGAGCTTTAAGCAGGCCACTGTGCTACTAATTGTAAGATTTGAGTAAAATAGTAGTCAAACAGGATTTGTAGGTTTGAGCTTTATAACTCACGGTTTTAGTAGCTGCTGGTTCTTTAGGCTTTGGCCTAGTTGAGCTGAGATTGAAGATATGCTGATTGTGCTTCTTTAGTGTCCAGGTCTCAAGAGAGTGCAGGAACAAGAGGGAGAATTTACAGACTACAGCCCTTTATATATTAAGGGGCTGGACTAATCTCATTGGCCAGCAAACCTGTAGGTCCGGAACCGAGTGAACTCTGCGTACATCACATGACCCAGGAAGGACCTTAAACCTCCGTACATTCACAACGGTAGATCACATGACCTGGGAAGGTCCTCTACATTTATTATACTTATACATTAAATAATAGACATGTAAATATAATTATATGAGGCGACCAAGGGGCAAGCCCTGCAGGGATGGAGGAGCTCTAGCTGAGGGGACTTAATACAAGGGACTGTACGAGGTCCTGTAGCGTGACACCACAAAGTTTTAAAGAATTCTTTTTTTTATTTTTTCCCAAATGTTAGATATTCAGATTATCCTAGACTAAGAAATGAGGCCTCAGTGAGGATTGAACTCACAACCCCTGGTTTACGAGACCAGTGCTCTATCCACTGAGCTATGAGGCCTTCTGTTTTGTTGGAGTGGCCATGTTTTTGTCGACTTAATATATTATGTGTCGTTCAGCAAAAAGAAATAGTAATATAAAGAAAAGCTTGTCTGTCAGATTTCATCTTCAGGATAGACTGGAAGCTTAAAGGGAATCTGTCCTCAGTGTCACCTGTACTAACCTATTGGTACAAGCTTGTAGTGTGGGTGATACTGAAGAAAATTACACTTACCATTCCCCAATCTGTGGTTTCGTTACGGCTGTTTTCCCAAGCCTCCGTGCACAGTGACATCTGTCTTCGATCTTCATAGGAAGTACTTCCTTCCCCTTTCCTGAGTCTACTGTTCTGCAGAATGGAGCTCCACTCTGCAATAGACCCCTCTACTCCTATGCTGCAGAATGGAGCTCCACTCTGCAGGCAAGAACAGATTTCACTTCATGCCCACTGTACATGCGGAGGAGAAGCGTTATGCTGCAAAATGGAGCTCCTGGACTTTGTCTTTACCTGTGCTTTAGCTGGGACAAAGATGATGCTTCATTCGGACAGGATTATAATCTGGATGGTATGGGGACCCTTAGTGGAGGTTTGCCCCCCCCCCCATGTGAATGTACAGGTTACATTCACACAGGCAGGTGTACAGTGAGTTTCCTGCTTGAAGTTTGAGATGCGGCAAATTTTACGACGCAGCACAAACTCCTAGCGGGAAACTCACTGTAAACTCGAGAGAAATTGGGTTATTTCAGCTGTCCGGTCATGCCGGGAGTTGTAGTTTTGCAACAGCGGGAGGCACACTGGTTGGGAAACACTGGTCTAAGCTGATGTCAGTATCATGCTATGAAATAATTGTCTGGATAAAGCAAGAAATAGGATCCTTTAAGGTCTTTTGTTCTGATTTGCATCACTTGCAGTCCAGAATTCAGAAGGTTGAAAATATGAAGTTGTGGTGTCTGGGGTGTTGCAATGGTGTAACAGGGTCTGGTGGTATTAACCCTTACTTTTCGTGACGCCAGGGTGGGGTTTGCTTAGTATTGAAGATCCTGCCGCCAACCGGCCCACAAATGGCAGGGATAATAAACGGAATGTCCACAGCAAAATTTATGAGATAACTGGAAACTTTTACTTGAACTTTTATGCAACAGTCTTTACAATAATACAGTTTCTCTCGAGGTAACCGGGATGCAGGTTCCTCACAGGCTTTGCTGGCACTGATAGTAATGAGCTTTAAACAGGCCACTGTGCTACTAATTGTAAGATTTGAGTAAAATAGTAGTCAAACAGGATTTGTAGGTTTGAGCTTTATAACTCACGGTTTTAGTGGCTGCTGGTTCTTTAGGCTTTGGCCTAGTTGAGCTGAGATTAAAGATATGCTGATTGTGCTTCTTTAGTGTCCAGGTCTCAAGAGAGTGCAGGAACAACAGGGAGAATTTACAGACCACAGCCCTTTATATATTAAGGGGCTGGACTAAGCTCATTGGCCAGCAAACCTGTAGGTCCGGAACCGAGTGAACTCTGGGTACATCACATGACCCAGGAAGGACCTTAAACCTCCGTACATTCACAACGGTAGATCACATGACCTGGGAAGGTCCTCTACATTTATTATACCTATACATTAAATAATAGACATGTAAATATAATTATATGAGGCGACCAAGGGGCAAGCCCTGCAGGAGAGCCCTGTGGGGATGGAGGAGCTTTAGCTGAGGGGACTTAATACAAGGGACTGTACGAGGTCCTGTAGCGTGACACCACAAAGTTTTAAAGAATTTTTTTTTTATTTTTCCCCAGAATGTTAGATATTCAGATTATCCTAGACTAAGAAATGAGGCCTCAGTGAGGATTGAAATCACGACCCCTGGTTTACGAGACCAGTGCTCTATCCACTGAGCTATGACGCCATCTGTTTTGTTGGAGTGGCCATGTTTTTGTCGACTTAATATATTATGTGTCGTTCAGCAAAAAGAAATAGTAATATAAAGAAAAGCTTGTCTGTCAGATTTCATCTTCAGGATAGACTGGAAGCTTAAAGGGAATCTGTCCTCAGTGTCACCTGTACTAACCTATTGGTACAAGCTTGTAGTGTGGGTGATACTGAAGAAAATTACACTTACCATTCCCCAATCTGTGGTTTCGTTACGGCTGTTTTCCCAAGCCTCCCTGCACAGTGACATCTGTCTTCGATCTTCATAGGAAGTAATTCCTTCCCCTTTCCTGAGTCTACTATTCTACAGAATGGAGCTCCACTCTGCAATAGACCCCTCTACTCCTATGCTGCAGAATGGAGCTCCACTCTGCAGGCAAGAACAGATTTCACTTCATGCCCACTGTACATGCAGAGGAGAAGCGTTATGCTGCAAAATGGAGCTCCTGGACTTTGTCTTTACCTGTGCTTTAGCTGGGACAAAGATGATGCTTCATTCGGACAGGATTATAATCTGGAAGTGTATGGGGACCCTTAGTGGAGATTTGCCCCCCCATGTGAATGTACAGGTTACATTCACACAGGCAGGTGTACAGTGAGTTTCCTGCTTGAAGTTTGAGATGCGGCAAATTTTACGACGCAGCACAAACTCCTAGCGGGAAACTCACTGTAAACTCGAGAGAAATTGGGTTATTTCAGCTGTCCGGTCATGCCGGGAGTTGTAGTTTTGCAACAGCGGGAGGCACACTGGTTGGGAAACACTGGTCTAAGCTGATGTCAGTATCATGCTATGAAATAATTGTCTGGATAAAGCAAGAAATAGGATCCTTTAAGGTCTTTTGTTCTGATTTGCATCACTTGCAGTCCAGAATTCAGAAGGTTGAAAATATGAAGTTGTGGTGTCTGGGGTGTTGCAATGGTGTAACAGGGTCTGGTGGTATTAACCCTTACTTGTCGTGACGCCAGGGTGGGGTTTGCTTAGTATTGAAGATCCTGCCGCCAACCGGCCCACAAACGGCAGGGATAATAAACGGAATGTCCACAGCAAAATTTATGAGATAACTGGAAACTTTTACTTGAACTTTTATGCAACAGTCTTTACAATAATACAGTTTCTCTCGAGGTAACCGGGATGCAGGTTCCTCACAGGCTTTGCTGACACTGATAGTAATGAGCTTTAAGCAGGCCACTGTGCTACTAATCGTAAGATTTGAGTAAAATAGTAGTCAAACAGGATTTGTAGGTTTGAGCTTTATAACTCACGGTTTTAGTAGCTGCTGGTTCTTTAGGCTTTGGCCTAGTTGAGCTGAGATTGAAGATATGCTGATTGTGCTTCTTTAGTGTCCAGGTCTCAAGAGAGTGCAGGAACAAGAGGGAGAATTTACAGACTACAGCCCTTTATATATTAAGGGGCTGGACTAAGCTCATTGGCCAGCAAACCTGTAGGTCCGGAACCGAGTGAACTCTGCGTACATCACATGACCCAGGAAGGACCTTAAACCTCCGTACATTCACAACGGTAGATCACATGACCTGGGAAGGTCCTCTACATTTATTATACTTATACATTAAATAATAGACATGTAAATATAATTATATGAGGCGACCAAGGGGCAAGCCCTGCAGGGATGGAGGATCTCTAGCTGAGGGGACTTAATACAAGGGACTGTACGAGGTCCTGTAGCGTGACACCACAAAGTTTTAAAGAATTCTTTTTTTATTTTTCCCCAGAATGTTAGATATTCAGATTATCCTAGACTAAGAAATGAGGCCTCAGTGAGGATTGAACTCACAACCCCTGGTTTACAAGATCAGTGCTCTATCCACTGAGCTATGAGGCCATCTGTTTCGTTGGAGTGGCCATGTTTTTGTCGACTTAATATATTATGTGTCGTTCAGCAAAAAGAAATAGTAATATAAAGAAAAGCTTGTCTGTCAGATTTCATCTTCAGGATAGACTGGAAGCTTAAAGGGAATCTGTCCTCAGTGTCACCTGTACTAACCTATTGGTACAAGCTTGTAGTGTGGGTGATACTGAAGAAAATTACACTTACCATTCCCCAATCTGTGGTTTCGTTACGGCTGTTTTCCCAAGCCTCCGTGCACAGTGACATCTGTCTTCGATCTTCATAGGAAGTACTTCCTTCCCCTTTCCTGAGTCTACTATTTTGCAGAATGGAGCTCCACTCTGCAATAGACCCCTCTACTCCTATGCTGCAGAATGGAGCTCCACTCTGCAGGCAAGAACAGATTTCACTTCATGCCCACTGTACATGCGGAGGAGAAGCGTTATGCTGCAAAATGGAGCTCCTGGACTTTGTCTTTACCTGTGCTTTAGCTGGGACAAAGATGATGCTTCATTCGGACAGGATTATAATCTGGATGGTATGGGGACCTTTAGTGGAGGTTTGCCCCCCCATGTGAATGTACAGGTTACATTCACACAGGCAGGTGTACAGTGAGTTTCCTGCTTGAAGTTTGAGATGCGGCAAATTTTATGACGCAGCACAAACTCCTAGCGGGAAACTCACTGTAAACTCAAGAGAAATTGGGTTATTTCAGCTGTCCGGTCATGCCGGAAGTTGTAGTTTTGCAACAGCGGGAGGCACACTGGTTGGGAAACACTGGTCTAAGCTGATGTCAGTATCATGCTATGAAATAATTGTCTGGATAAAGCAAGAAATAGGATCCTTTAAGGTCTTTTGTTCTGATTTGCATCACTTGCAGTCCAGAATTCAGGAGGTTGAAAATATGAAGTTGTGGTGTCTGGGGTGTTGCAATGGTGTAACAGGGTCTGGTGGTATTAACCCTTACTTGTCGTGACGCCAGGGTGGGGTTTGCTTAGTATTGAAGATCCTGCCGCCAACCGGCCCACAAACGGCAGGGATAATAAACGGAATGTCCACAGCAAAATTTATGAGATAACTGGAAACTTTTACTTGAACTTTTATGCAACAGTCTTTACAATAATACAGTTTCTCTCGAGGTAACCGGGATGCAGGTTCCTCACAGGCTTTGCTGGCACTGATAGTAATGAGCTTTAAGCAGGCCACTGTGCTACTAATGGTAAGATTTGAGTAAAATAGTAGTCAAACAGGATTTGTAGGTTTGAGCTTTATAACTCACGGTTTTAGTGGCTGCTGGTTCTTTAGGCTTTGGCCTAGTTGAGCTGAGATTGAAGATATGCTGATTGTGCTTCTTTAGTGTCCAGGTCTCAAGAGAGTGCAGGAAGAAGAGGGAGAATTTACAGACTACAGCCCTTTATATATTAAGGGGCTGGACTAAGCTCATTGGCCAGCAAACCTGTAGGTCCGGAATCGAGTGAACTCTGGGTACATCACATGACCCAGGAAGGACCTTAAACCTCCGTACATTCACAACGGTAGATCACATGACCTGGGAAGGTCCTCTACATTTATTATACCTATACATTAAATAATAGACATGTAAAAATAATTATGTAAGGCGACCAAGGGGCAAGCCCTGCAGGAGAGCCCTGTGGGGATGGAGGAGCTCTAGCTGAGGGGACTTAATACAAGGGACTGTACGAGGTCCTGTAGCGTGACACCACAAAGTTTTAGAGAATTCTTTTTTTATTTTTCCCCAGAATGTTAGATATTCAGATTATCCTAGACTAAGAAATGAGGCCTCAGTGAGGATTGAACTCACGACCCCTGGTTTACGAGACCAGTGCTCTATCCACTGAGCTATGTGGCCATCTGTTTTGTTGGAGTGGCCATGTTTTTGTCGACTTAATATATTATGTGTCGTTCAGCAAAAAGAAATAGTAATATAAAGAAAAGCTTGTCTGTCAGATTTCATCTTCAGGATAGACTGGAAGCTTAAAGGGAATCTGTCCTCAGTGTCACCTGTACTAACCTATTGGTACAAGCTTGTAGTGTGGGTGATACTGAAGAAAATTACACTTACCATTCCCCAATCTGTGGTTTCGTTACGGCTGTTTTCCCAAGCCTCCGTGCACAGTGACATCTGTCTTCGATCTTCATAGGAAGTACTTCCTTCCCCTTTCCTGAGTCTACTATTTTGCAGAATGGAGCTCCACTCTGCAATAGACCCCTCTACTCCTATGCTGCAGAATGGAGCTCCACTCTGCAGGCAAGAACAGATTTCACTTCATGCCCACTGTACATGCGGAGGAGAAGCGTTATGCTGCAAAATGGAGCTCCTGGACTTTGTCTTTACCTGTGCTTTAGCTGGGACAAAGATGATGCTTCATTCGGACAGGATTATAATCTGGATGGTATGGGGACCTTTAGTGGAGGTTTGCCCCCCCATGTGAATGTACAGGTTACATTCACACAGGCAGGTGTACAGTGAGTTTCCTGCTTGAAGTTTGAGATGCGGCAAATTTTACGACGCAGCACAAACTCCTAGCGGGAAACTCACTGTAAACTCGAGAGAAATTGGGTTATTTCAGCTGTCCGGTCATGTCGGGAGTTGTAGTTTTGCAACAGCGGGAGGCACACTGGTTGGGAAACACTGGTCTAAGCTGATGTCAGTATCATGCTATGAAATAATTGTCTGGATAAAGCAAGAAATAGGATCCTTTAAGGTCTTTTGTTCTGATTTGCATCACTTGCAGTCCAGAATTCAGAAGGTTGAAAATATGAAGTTGTGGTGTCTGGGGTGTTGCAATGGTGTAACAGGGTCTGGTGGTATTAACCCTTACTTGTCGTGACGCCAGGGTGGGGTTTGCTTAGTATTGAAGATCCTGCCGCCAACCGGCCCACAAACGGCAGGGATAATAAACGGAATGTCCACAGCAAAATTTATGAGAAAACTGGAAACTTTTACTTGAACTTTTATGCAACAGTCTTTACAATAATACAGTTTCTCTCGAGGTAACCGGGATGCAGGTTCCTCACAGGCTTTGCTGGCACTGATAGTAATGAGCTTTAAGCAGGCCACTGTGCTACTAATGGTAAGATTTGAGTAAAATAGTAGTCAAACAGGATTTGTAGGTTTGAGCTTTATAACTCACGGTTTTAGTGGCTGCTGGTTCTTTAGGCTTTGGCCTAGTTGAGCTGAGATTGAAGATATGCTGATTGTGCTTCTTTAGTGTCCAGGTCTCAAGAGAGTGCAGGAACAAGAGGGAGAATTTACAGACTACAGCCCTTTATATATTAAGGGGCTGGACTAAGCTCATTGGCCAGCAAACCTGTAGGTCCGGAACCGAGTGAACTCTAGGTACATCACATGACCCAGGAAGGACCTTAAACCTCCGTACATTCACAACGGTAGATCACATGACCTGGGAAGGTCCTCTACATTTATTATACCTATACATTAAATAATAGACATGTAAATATAATTACATGAGGCGACCAAGGGGCAAGCCCTGCAGGAGAGCCCTGTGGGGATGGAGGAGCTCTAGCTGAGGGGACTTAATACAAGGGACTGTACGAGGTCCTGTAGCGTGACACCACAAAGTTTTAAAGAATTCTTTTTTTTATTTTTCCCCAGAATGTTAGATATTCAGATTATCCTAGACTAAGAAATGAGGCCTCAGTGATGATTGAACTCACGACCCCTGGTTTACGAGACCAGTGCTCTATCCACTGAGCTATGAGGCCATTTGTTTTGTTGGAGTGGCCATGTTTTTGTCGACTTAATATATTATGTGTCGTTCAGCAAAAAGAAATAGTAATATAAAGAAAAGCTTGTCTGTCAGATTTCATCTTCAGGATAGACTGGAAGCTTAAAGGGAATCTGTCCTCAGTGTCACCTGTACTAACCTATTGGTACAAGCTTGTAGTGTGGGTGATACTGAAGAAAATTACACTTACCATTCCCCAATCTGTGGTTTCGTTACGGCTGTTTTCCCAAGCCTCCGTGCACAGTGACATCTGTCTTCGATCTTCATAGGAAGTACTTCCTTCCCCTTTCCTGAGTCTACTATTCTGCAGAATGGAGCTCCACTCTGCAATAGACCCCTCTACTCCTATGCTGCAGAATGGAGCTCCACTCTGCAGGCAAGAACAGATTTCACTTCATGCCCACTGTACATGCGGAGGAGAAGCGTTATGCTGCAAAATGGAGCTCCTGGACTTTGTCTTTACCTGTGCTTTAGCTGGTACAAAGATGATGCTTCATTCGGACAGGATTATAATCTGGATGGTATGGGGACCCTTAGTGGAGGTTTGCCCCCCATGTGAATGTACAGGTTACATTCACACAGGCAGGTGTACAGTGAGTTTCCTGCTTGCAGTTTGAGATGCGGCAAATTTTACGATGCAGCACAAACTCCTAGCGGGAAACTCACTGTAAACTCGAGAGAAATTGGGTTATTTCAGCTGTCCGGTCATGCCGGGAGTTGTAGTTTTGCAACAGCGGGAGGCACACTGGTTGGGAAACACTGGTCTAAGCTGATGTCAGTATCATGCTATGAAATAATTGTCTGGATAAAGCAAGAAATAGGATCCTTTAAGGTCTTTTGTTCTGATTTGCATCACTTGCAGTCCAGAATTCAGAAGGTTGAAAATATGAAGTTGTGGTGTCTGGGGTGTTGCAATGGTGTAACAGGGTCTGGTGGTATTAACCCTTACTTGTCGTGACGCCAGGGTGGGGTTTGCTTAGTATTGAAGATCCTGCCGCCAACCGGCCCACAAACGGCAGGGATAATAAACGGAATGTCCACAGCAAAATTTATGAGATAACTGGAAACTTTTACTTGAACTTTTATGCAACAGTCTTTACAATAATACAGTTTCTCTCGAGGTAACCGGGATGCAGGTTCCTCACAGGCTTTGCTGGCACTGATAGTAATGAGCTTTAAGCAGGCCACTGTGCTACTAATTGTAAGATTTGAGTAAAATAGTAGTCAAACAGGATTTGTAGGTTTGAGCTTTATAACTCACGGTTTTAGTAGCTGCTGGTTCTTTAGGCTTTGGCCTAGTTGAGCTGAGATTGAAGATATGCTGATTGTGCTTCTTTAGTGTCCAGGTCTCAAGAGAGTGCAGGAACAAGAGGGAGAATTTACAGACTACAGCCCTTTATATATTAAGGGGCTGGACTAAGCTCATTGGCCAGCAAACCTGTAGGTCCGGAACCGAGTGAACTCTGGGTACATCACATGACCCAGGAAGGACCTTAAACCTCCGTACATTCACAACGGTAGATCACATGACCTGGGAAGGTCCTCTACATTTATTATACCTATGCATTAAATAATAGACATGTAAATATAATTATGTAAGGCGACCAAGGGGCAAGCCCTGCAGGAGAGCCCTGTGGGGATGGAGGAGCTCTAGCTGAGGGGACTTAATACAAGGGACTGTACGAGGTCCTGTAGCGTGACACCACAAAGTTTTAGAGAATTCTTTTTTTATTTTTCCCCAGAATGTTAGATATTCAGATTATCCTAGACTAAGAAATGAGGCCTCAGTGAGGATTGAACTCACGACCCCTGGTTTACTAGACCAGTGCTCTATCCACTGAGCTATGAGGCCATCTGTTTTGTTTGACCGGCCATGTTTTTGTCGACTTAATATATTATGTGTCGTTCTGCAAAAAGAAATAGTAATATAAAGAAAAGCTTGTCTGTCAGATTTCATCTTCAGGATAGACTGGAAGCTTAAAGGGAATCTGTCCTCAGTGTCACCTGTACTAACCTATTGGTACAAGCTTGTAGTGTGGGTGATACTGAAGAAAATTACACTTACCATTCCCCAATCTGTGGTTTCGTTACGGCTGTTTTCCCAAGCCTCCGTGCACAGTGACATCTGTCTTCGATCTTCATAGGAAGTACTTCCTTCCCCTTTCCTGAGTCTACTATTTTGCAGAATGGAGCTCCACTCTGCAATAGACCCCTCTACTCCTATGCTGCAGAATGGAGCTCCACTCTGCAGGCAAGAACAGATTTCACTTCATGCCCACTGTACATGCGGAGGAGAAGCGTTATGCTGCAAAATGGAGCTCCTGGACTTTGTCTTTACCTGTGCTTTAGCTGGGACAAAGATGATGCTTCATTCGGACAGGATTATAATCTGGATGGTATGGGGACCCTTAGTGGAGGTTTGCCCCCCCATGTGAATGTACAGGTTACATTCACACAGGCAGGTGTACAGTGAGTTTTCTGCTTGAAGTTTGAGATGCGGCAAATTTTACGACGCAGCACAAACTCCTAGCGGGAAACTCACTGTAAACTCGAGAGAAATTGGGTTATTTCAGCTGTCCGGTCATGCCGGGAGTTGTAGTTTTGCAACAGCGGGAGGCACACTGGTTGGGAAACACTGGTCTAAGCTGATGTCAGTATCATGCTATGAAATAATTGTCTGGATAAAGCAAGAAATAGGATCCTTTAAGGTCTTTTGTTCTGATTTGCATCACTTGCAGTCCAGAATTCAGATGGTTGAAAATATGAAGTTGTGGTGTCTGGGGTGTTGCAATGGTGTAACAGGGTCTGGTGGTATTAACCCTTACTTGTCGTGACGCCAGGGTGGGGTTTGCTTAGTATTGAAGATCCTGCCGCCAACCGGCCCACAAACGGCAGGGATAATAAACAGAATGTCCACAGCAAAATTTATGAGATAACTGGAAACTTTTACTTGAACTTTTATGCAACAGTCTTTACAATAATACAGTTTCTCTCGAGGTAACCGGGATGCAGGTTCCTCACAGGCTTTGCTGGCACTGATAGTAATGAGCTTTAAACAGGCCACTGTGCTACTAATTGTAAGATTTGAGTAAAATAGTAGTCAAACAGGATTTGTAGGTTTGAGCTTTATAACTCACGGTTTTAGTGGCTGCTGGTTCTTTAGGCTTTGGCCTAGTTGAGCTGAGATTGAAGGTATGCTGATTGTGGTTCTTTAGTGTTCAGGTCTCAAGAGAGTGCAGGAACAAGAGGGAGAATTTACAGACTACAGCCCTTTATATATTAAGGGGCTGGACTAAGCTCATTGGCCAGCAAACCTGTAGGTCCGGAACCGAGTGAACTCTGGGTACATCACATGACCCAGGAAGGACCTTAAACGTCCGTACATTCACAACGGTAGATCACATACCTGGGAAGGTCCTCTACATTTATTATACCTATACATTAAATAATAGACATGTAAATATAATTATATGAGGCGACCAAGGGGAGCCCTGCGGGAGAGCCCTGTGGGGATGGAGGAGCTCTAGCTGAGGGGACTTAATACAAGGGACTGTACGAGGTCCTGTAGCGTGACACCACAAAGTTTTAGAGAATTCTTTTTTTATTTTTCCCCAGAATGTTAGATATTCAGATTATCCTAGACTAAGAAATGAGGCCTCAGTGAGGATTGAACTCACGACCCCTGGTTTACGAGACCAGTGCTCTATCCACTGAGCTATGAGGCCATCTGTTTTGTTGGAGTGGCCATGTTTTTGTCGACTTAATATATTATGTGTCGTTCAGCAAAAAGAAATAGTAATATAAAGAAAAGCTTGTCTGTCAGATTTCATCTTCAGGATAGACTGGAAGCTTAAAGGGAATCTGTCCTCAGTGTCACCTGTACTAACCTATTGGTACAAGCTTGTAGTGTGGGTGATACTGAAGAAAATTACACTTACCATTCCCCAATCTGTGGTTTCGTTACGGCTGTTTTCCCAAGCCTCCGTGCACAGTGACATCTGTCTTCGATCTTCATAGGAAGTACTTCCTTCCCCTTTCCTGAGTCTACTATTTTGCAGAATGGAGCTCCACTCTGCAATAGACCCCTCTACTCCTATGCTGCAGAATGGAGCTCCACTCTGCAGGCAAGAACAGATTTCACTTCATGCCCACTGTACATGCGGAGGAGAAGCGTTATGCTGCAAAATGGAGCTCCTGGACTTTGTCTTTACCTGTGCTTTAGCTGGTACAAAGATGATGCTTCATTCGGACAGGATTATAATCTGGATTGTATGGGGACCCTTAGTGGAGGTTTGCCCCCCCATGTGAATGTACAGGTTACATTCACACAGGCAGGTGTACAGTGAGTTTCCTGCTTGCAGTTTGAGATGCGGCAAATTTTACGACGCAGCACAAACTCCTAGCGGGCAACTCACAGTAAACTCGAGAGAAATTGGGTTATTTCAGCTGTCCGGTCATGCCGGGAGTTGTAGTTTTGCAACAGCGGGAGGCACACTGGTTGGGAAACACTGGTCTAAGCTGATGTCAGTATCATGCTATGAAATAATTGTCTGGATAAAGCAAGAAATAGGATCCTTTAAGGTCTTTTGTTCTGATTTGCATCACTTGCAGTCCAGAATTCAGAAGGTTGAAAATATGAAGTTGTGGTGTCTGGGGGTGTTGCAATGGTGTAACAGGGTCTGGTGGTATTAACCCTTACTTGTCGTGACGCCAGGGTGGGGTTTGCTTAGTATTGAAGATCCTGCCGCCAACCGGCCCACAAACGGCAGGGATAATAAACGGAATGTCCACAGCAAAATTTATGAGATAACTGGAAACTTTTACTTGAACTTTTATGCAACAGTCTTTACAATAATACAGTTTCTCTCGAGGTAACCGGGATGCAGGTTCCTCACAGGCTTTGCTGGCACTGATAGTAATGAGCTTTAAGCGGGCCACTGTGCTACTAATGGTAAGATTTGAGTAAAATAGTAGTCAAACAGGATTTGTAGGTTTGAGCTTTATAACTCACGGTTTTAGTAGCTGCTGGTTCTTTAGGCTTTGGCCTAGTTGAGCTGAGATTGAAGATATGCTGATTGTGCTTCTTTAGTGTCCAGGTCTCAAGAGAGTGCAGGAACAAGAGGGAGAATTTACAGACTACAGCCCTTTATATATTAAGGGGCTGGACTAAGCTCATTGGCCAGCAAACCTGTAGGTCCGGAACCGAGTGAACTCTAGGTACATCACATGACCCAGGAAGGACCTTAAACCTCCGTACATTCACAACGGTAGATCACATGACCTGGGAAGGTCCTCTACATTTATTATACCTATACATTAAATAATAGACATGTAAATATAATTATATGAGGCGACCAAGGGGCAAGCCCTGCAGGAGAGCCCTGTGGGGATGGAGGAGCTCTAGCTGAGGGGACTTAATACAAGGGACTGTACGAGGTCCTGTAGCGTGACACCACAAAGTTTTAAAGAATTCTTTTTTTATTTTTCCCCAGAATGTTAGATATTCAGATTATCCTAGACTAAGAAATGAGGCCTCAGTGAGGATTGAACTCACAACCCCTGGTTTACGAGACCAGTGCTCTATCCACTGAGCTATGAGGCCATCTGTTTTGTTGGAGTGGCCATGTTTTTGTCGACTTAATATATTATGTGTCGTTCAGCAAAAAGAAATAGTAATATAAAGAAAAGCTTGTCTGTCAGATTTCATCTTCAGGATAGACTGGAAGCTTAAAGGGAATCTGTCCTCAGTGTCACCTGTACTAACCTATTGGTACAAGCTTGTAGTGTGGGTGATACTGAAGAAAATTACACTTACCATTCCCCAATCTGTGGTTTTGTTACGGCTGTTTTCCTAAGCCTCCGTGCACAGTGACATCTGTCTTCGATCTTCATAGGAAGTACTTCCTTCCCCTTTCCTGAGTCTACTATTTTGCAGAATGGAGCTCCACTCTGCAATAGACCCCTCTACTCCTATGCTGCAGAATGGAGCTCCACTCTGCAGGCAAGAACAGATTTCACTTCATGCCCACTGTACATGCGGAAGAGAAGCGTTATGCTGCACAATGGAGCTCCTGGACTTTGTCTTTACCTGTGCTTTAGCTGGTACAAAGATGATGCTTCATTCGGACAGGATTATAATCTGGATGGTATGGGGACCCTTAGTGGAGGTTTGCCCCCCCATGTGAATTTACAGGTTACATTCACACAGGCAGGTGTACAGTGAGTTTCCTGCTTGAAGTTTGAGATTCGGCAAATTTTACGACGCAGCACAAACTCATAGCGGGAAACTCACTGTAAACTCGAGAGAAATTGGGTTATTTCAGCTGTCCGGTCATGCCGGGAGTTGTAGTTTTGCAACAGCGGGAGGCACACTGGTTGGGAAACACTGGTCTAAGCTGATGTCAGTATCATGCTATGAAATAATTGTCTGGATAAAGCAAGAAATAGGATCCTTTAAGGTCTTTTGTTCTGATTTGCATCACTTGCAGTCCAGAATTCAGAAGGTTGAAAATATGAAGTTGTGGAGTCTGGGGTGTTGCAATGGTGTAACAGGGTCTGGTGGTATTAACCCTTACTTGTCGTGACGCCAGGGTGGGGTTTGCTTAGTATTGAAGATCCTGCCGCCAACCGGCCCACAAACGGCAGGGATAATAAACGGAATGTCCACAGCAGAATTTATGAGATAACTGGAAACTGTTACTTGAACTTTTATGCAACAGTCTTTACAATAATACAGTTTCTCTCGAGGTAACCGGGATGCAGGTTCCTCACAGGCTTTGCTGGCACTGATAGTAATGAGCTTTAAGCAGGCAACTGTGCTACTAATTGTAAGATTTGAGTAAAATAGTAGTCAAACAGGATTTGTAGGTTTGAACTTTATAACTCACGGTTTTAGTGGCTGCTGGTTCTTTAGGCTTTGGCCTAGTTGAGCTGAGATTGAAGATATGCTGATTGTGCTTCTTTAGTGTCCAGGTCTCAAGAGAGTGCAGGAACAAGAGGGAGAATTTACAGACTACAGCCCTTTATATATTAAGGGGCTGGACTAAGCTCATTGGCCAGCAAACCTGTAGGTCCGGAACCGAGTGAACTCTGGGTACATCACATGACCCAGGAAGGACCTTAAACCTCCGTACATTCACAACGGTAGATCACATGACCTGGGAAGGTCCTCTACATTTATTATACCTATACATTAAATAATAGACATGTAAATATAATTATATGAGGCGACCAAGGGGCAAGCCCTGCAGG
This sequence comes from Hyla sarda, assembly GCF_029499605.1. Classification (NCBI taxonomy): domain Eukaryota; kingdom Metazoa; phylum Chordata; class Amphibia; order Anura; family Hylidae; genus Hyla; species Hyla sarda. The sequence goes on along the minus strand of NC_079189.1, from coordinate 39,892,075 downwards.
AGAGCCCTGTGGGGATGGAGGAGCTCTGGCTGAGAGGACTTAATACAAGGGACTGTACGAGGTCCTGTAGCGTGACACCACAAAGTTTTAAAGAATTCTTTTTTTATTTTTCCCCAGAATGTTTGATATTCAGATTATCCTAGACTAAGAAATGAGGCCTCAGTGAGGATTGAACTCACGACCCCTGGTTTACGAGACCAGTGCTCTATCCACTGAGCTATGAGGCCATCTGTTTTGTTGGAGTGGCCATGTTTTTGTCGACTTAATATATTATGTGTCGTTCAGCAAAAAGAAATAGTAATATAAAGAAAAGCTTGTCTGTCAGATTTCATCTTCAGGATAGACTGGAAGCTTAAAGGGAATCTGTCCTCAGTGTCACCTGTACTAACCTATTGGTACAAGCTTGTAGTGTGGGTGATACTGAAGAAAATTACACTTACCATTCCCCAATCTGTGGTTTCGTTACGGCTGTTTTCCCAAGCCTCCGTGCACAGTGACATCTGTCTTCGATCTTCATAGGAAGTACTTCCTTCCCCTTTCCTGAGTCTACTATTTTGCAGAATGGAGCTCCACTCTGCAATAGACCCCTCTACTCCTATGCTGCAGAATGGAGCTCCACTCTGCAGGCAAGAACAGATTTCACTTCATGCCCACTGTACATGCGGAGGAGAAGCGTTATGCTGCAAAATGGAGCTCCTGGACTTTGTCTTTACCTGTGCTTTAGCTGGTACAAAGATGATGCTTCATTCGGACAGGATTATAATCTGGATGGTATGGGGACCCTTAGTGGAGGTTTGCCCCCCTATGTGAATGTACAGGTTACATTCACACAGGCAGGTGTACAGTGAGTTTCCTGTTTGAAGTTTGAGATGCGGCAAATTTTACGACGAAGCACAAACTCCTAGCGGGCAACTCACTGTAAACTCGAGAGAAATTGGGTTATTTCAGCTGTCCGGTCATGCCCGGGAGTTGTAGTTTTGCAACAGCGGGAGGCACACTGGTTGGGAAACACTGGTCTAAGCTGATGTCAGTATCATGCTATGAAATAATTGTCTGGATAAAGCAAGAAATAGGATCCTTTAAGGTCTTTTGTTCTGATTTGCATCACTTGCAGTCCAGAATTCAGAAGGTTGAAAATATGAAGTTGTGGTGTCTGGGGTGTTGCAATGGTGTAACAGGGTCTGGTGGTATTAACCCTTACTTGTCGTGACGCCAGGGTGGGGTTTGCTTAGTATTGAAGATCCTGCCGCCAACCGGCCCACAAACGGCAGGGATAATAAACGGAATGTCCACAGCAGAATTTATGAGATAACTGGAAACTTTTACTTGAACTTTTATGCAACAGTCTTTACAATAATACAGTTTCTCTCGAGGTAACCGGGATGCAGGTTCCTCACAGGCTTTGCTGGCACTGAGAGTAATGAGCTTTAAGCGGGCCACTGTGCTACTAATTGTAAGATTTGAGTAAAATAGTAGTCAAACAGGATTTGTAGGTTTGAGCTTTATAACTCACGGTTTTAGTGGCTGCTGGTTCTTTAGGCTTTGGCCTAGTTGAGCTGAGATTGAAGATATGCTGATTGTGCTTCTTTAGTGTCCAGGTCTCAAGAGAGTGCAGGAACAAGAGGGAGAATTTACAGACTACAGCCCTTTATATATTAAGGGGCTGGACTAAGCTCATTGGCCAGCAAACCTGTAGGTCCGGAACCGAGTGAACTCTGGGTACATCACATGACCCAGGAAGGACCTTAAACCTCCGTACATTCACAACGGTAGATCACATGACCTGGGAAGGTCCTCTACATTTATTATACCTATACATTAAATAATAGACATGTAAATATAATTATATGAGGCGACCAAGGGGCAAGCCCTGCAGGAGAGCCCTGTGGGGATGGAGGAGCTCTAGCTGAGGAGACTTAATACAAGGGACTGTACGAGGTCCTGTAGCGTGACACCACAAAGTTTTAAAGAATTCTTTTTTTATTTTTCCCCAGAATGTTAGATATTCAGATTATCCTAGACTAAGAAATGAGGCCTCAATGAGGATTGAACTCACGACCCCTGGTTTACGAGACCAGTGCTCTATCCACTTAGCTATGAGGCCATCTGTTTTGTTGGAGTGGCCATGTTTTTGTCGACTTAATATATTATGTGTCGTTCAGCAAAAAGAAATAGTAATATAAAGAAAAGCTTGTCTGTCAGATTTCATCTTCAGGATAGACTGGAAGCTTAAAGGGAATCTGTCCTCAGTGTCACCTGTACTAACTTATTGGTACAAGCTTGTAGTGTGGGTGATACTGAAGAAAATTACACTTACCATTCCCCAATCTGTGGTTTCGTTACGGCTGTTTTTCCAAGCCTCCGTGCACAGTGACATCTGTCTTCGATCTTCGTAGGAAGTACTTCCTTCCCCTTTCCTGAGTCTACTATTCTGCAGAATGGAGCTCCACTCTGCAATAGACCCCTCTACTCCTATGCTGCAGAATGGAGCTCCACTCTGCAGGCAAGAACAGATTTCACTTCATGCCCACTGTACATGCGGAGGAGAAGCGTTATGCTGCAAAATGGAGCTCCTGGACTTTGTCTTTACCTGTGCTTTAGCTGGGACAAAGATGATGCTTCATTCGGACAGGATTATAATCTGGATGGTATGGGGACCCTTAGTGGAGGTTTGCCCCCCCATGTGAATGTACAGGTTACATTCACACAGGCAGGTGTACAGTGAGTTTCCTGCTTGAAGTTTGAGATGCGGCACATTTTACGACGCAGCACAAACTCCTAGCGGGAAACTCACTGTAAACTCGAGAGAAATTGGGTTATTTCAGCTGTCCGGTCATGCCGGGAGTTGTAGTTTTGCAACAGCGGGAGGCACACTGGTTGGGAAACACTGGTCTAAGCTGATGTCAGTATCATGCTATGAAATAATTGTCTGGATAAAGCAAGAAATAGGATCCTTTAAGGTCTTTTGTTCTGATTTGCATCACTTGCAGTCCAGAATTCAGAAGGTTGAAAATATGAAGTTGTGGTGTCTGGGGTGTTGCAATGGTGTAACAGGGTCTGGTGGTATTAACCCTTACTTGTCGTGACGCCAGGGTGGGGTTTGCTTAGTTTTGAAGATCCTGCCGCCAACCGGCCCACAAACGGCAGGGATAATAAACGGAATGTCCACAGCAGAATTTATGAGATAACTGGAAACTTTTACTTGAACTTTTATGCAACAGTCTTTACAATAATACAGTTTCTCTCGAGGTAACCGGGATGCAGGTTCCTCACAGGCTTTGCTGGCACTGATAGTAATGAGCTTTAAGCGGGCCACTGTGCTACTAATTGTAAGATTTGAGTAAAATAGTAGTCAAACAGGATTTGTAGGTTTGAGCTTTATAACTCACGGTTTTAGTGGCTGCTGGTTCTTTAGGCTTTGGCCTAGTTGAGCTGAGATTGAAGATATGCTGATTGTGCTTCTTTAGTGTCCAGGTCTCAAGAGAGTGCAGGAACAAGAGGGAGAATTTACAGACTACAGCCCTTTATATATTAAGGGGCTGGACTAAGCTCATTGGCCAGCAAACCTGTAGGTTCGGAACCGAGTGAACTCTGGGTACATCACATGACCCAGGAAGGACCTTAAACCTCCGTACATTCACAACGGTAGATCACATGACCTGGGAAGGTCCTCTACATTTATTATACCTATACATTAAATAATAGACATGTAAATATGAGGCGACCAAGGGGCAAGCCCTGCAGGAGAGCCCTGTGGGGATGGAGGAGCTCTAGCTGAGAGGACTTAATAAAAGGGACTGTACGAGGTCCTGTAGCGTGACACCACAAAGTTTTAAAGAATTCTTTTTTTATTTTTCCCCAGAATGTTTGATATTCAGATTATCCTAGACTAAGAAATGAGGCCTCAGTGAGGATTGAACTCACGACCCCTGGTTTACGAGACCAGTGCTCTATCCACTGAGCTATGAGGCCATCTGTTTTGTTGGAGTGGCCATATTTTTGTCGACTTAATATATTATGTGTCGTTCAGCAAAAAGAAATAGTAATATAAAGAAAAGCTTGTCTGTCAGATTTCATCTTCAGGATAGACTGGAAGCTTAAAGGGAATCTGTCCTCAGTGTCACCTGTACTAACCTATTGGTACAAGCTTGTAGTGTGGGTGATACTGAAGAAAATTACACTTACCATTCCCCAATCTGTGGTTTCGTTACGGCTGTTTTCCCAAGCCTCCGTGCACAGTGACATCTGTCTTCGATCTTCATAGGAAGTACTTCCTTCCCCTTTCCTGAGTCTACTATTTTGCAGAATGGAGCTCCACTCTGCAATAGACCCCTCTACTCCTATGCTGCAGAATGGAGCTCCACTCTGCAGGCAAGAACAGATTTCACTTCATGCCCACTGTACATGCGGAGGAGAAGCGTTATGCTGCAAAATGGAGCTCCTGGACTTTGTCTTTACCTGTGCTTTAGCTGGTACAAAGATGATGCTTCATTCGGACAGGATTATAATCTGGATGGTATGGGGACCCTTAGTGGAGGTTTGCCCCCCCATGTGAATGTACAGGTTACATTCACACAGGCAGGTGTACAGTGAGTTTCCTGCTTGAAGTTTGAGATGCGGCACATTTTACGACGCAGCATAAACTCCTAGCGGGAAACTCACTGTAAACTCGAGAGAAATTGGGTTATTTCAGCTGTCCGGTCATGCCGGGAGTTGTAGTTTTGCAACAGCGGGAGGCACACTGGTTGGGAAACACTGGTCTAAGCTGATGTCAGTATCATGCTATGAAATAATTGTCTGGATAAAGCAAGAAATAGGATCCTTTAAGGTCTTTTGTTCTGATTTGCATCACTTGCAGTCCAGAATTCAGAAGGTTGAAAATATGAAGTTGTGGTGTCTGGGGTGTTGCAATGGTGTAACAGGGTCTGGTGGTATTAACCCTTACTTGTCGTGACGCCAGGGTGGGGTTTGCTTAGTATTGAAGATCCTGCCGCCAACCGGCCCACAAACGGCAGGGATAATAAACGGAATGTCCACAGCAGAATTTATGAGATAACTGGAAACTTTTACTTGAACTTTTATGCAACAGTCTTTACAATAATACAGTTTCTCTCGAGGTAACCGGGATGCAGGTTCCTCACAGGCTTTGCTGGCACTGAGAGTAATGAGCTTTAAGCGGGCCACTGTGCTACTAATTGTAAGATTTGAGTAAAATAGTAGTCAAACAGGATTTGTAGGTTTGAGCTTTATAACTCACGGTTTTAGTGGCTGCTGGTTCTTTAGACTTTGGCCTAGTTGAGCTGAGATTGAAGATATGCTGATTGTGCTTCTTTAGTGTCCAGGTCTCAAGAGAGTGCAGGAACAAGAGGGAGAATTTACAGACTACAGCCCTTTATATATTAAGGGGCTGGACTAAGCTCATTGGCCAGCAAACCTGTAGGTCCGGAACCGAGTGAACTCTGGGTACATCACATGACCCAGGAAGGACCTTAAACCTCCGTACATTCACAACGGTAGATCACATGACCTGGGAAGGTCCTCTACATTTATTATACCTATACATTAAATAATAGACATGTAAATATAATTATATGAGGCGACCAAGGGGCAAGCCCTGCAGGAGAGCCCTGTGGGGATGGAGGAGCTCTAGCTGAGGGGACTTAATACAAGGGACTGTACGAGGTCCTGTAGCGTGACACCACAAAGTTTTAAAGAATTCTTTTTTTATTTTTCCCCAGGATGTTAGATATTCAGATTATCCTAGACTAAGAAATGAGGCCTCAGTGAGGATTGAACTCACGACCCCTGGTTTACGAGACCAGTGCTCTATCCACTGAGCTATGAGGCCATCTGTTTTGTTGTAGTGGCCATGTTTTTGTCGACTTAATATATTATGTGTCGTTCAGCAAAAAGAAATAGTAATATAAAGAAAAGCTTGTCTGTCAGATTTCATCTTCAGGATAGACTGGAAGCTTAAAGGGAATCTGTCCTCAGTGTCACCTGTACTAACCTATTGGTACAAGCTTGTAGTGTGGGTGATACTGAAGAAAATTACACTTACCATTCCCCAATCTGTGGTTTTGTTACGGCTGTTTTCCTAAGCCTCCGTGCACAGTGACATCTGTCTTCGATCTTCATAGGAAGTACTTCCTTCCCCTTTCCTGAGTCTACTATTTTGCAGAATGGAGCTCCACTCTGCAATAGACCCCTCTACTCCTATGCTGCAGAATGGAGCTCCACTCTGCAGGCAAGAACAGATTTCACTTCATGCCCACTGTACATGCGGAAGAGAAGCGTTATGCTGCAAAATGGAGCTCCTGGACTTTGTCTTTACCTGTGCTTTAGCTGGTACAAAGATGATGCTTCATTCGGACAGGATTATAATCTGGATGGTATGGGGACCCTTAGTGGAGGTTTGCCCCTCCATGTGAATTTACAGGTTACATTCACACAGGCAGGTGTACAGTGAGTTTCCTGCTTGAAGTTTGAGATTCGGCAAATTTTACGACGCAGCACAAACTCATAGCGGGAAACTCACTGTAAACTCGAGAGAAATTGGGTTATTTCAGCTGTCCGGTCATGCCGGGAGTTGTAGTTTTGCAACAGCGGGAGGCACACTGGTTGGGAAACACTGGTCTAAGCTGATGTCAGTATCATGCTATGAAATAATTGTCTGGATAAAGCAAGAAATAGGATCCTTTAAGGTCTTTTGTTCTGATTTGCATCACTTGCAGTCCAGAATTCAGAAGGTTGAAAATATGAAGTTGTGGTGTCTGGGGTGTTGCAATGGTGTAACAGGGTCTGGTGGTATTAACCCTTACTTGTCGTGACGCCAGGGTGGGGTTTGCTTAGTATTGAAGATCCTGCCGCCAACCGGCCCACAAACGGCAGGGATAATAAACGGAATGTCCACAGCAAAATTTATGAGATAACTGGAAACTTTTACTTGAACTTTTATGCAACAGTCTTTACAATAATACAGTTTCTCTCGAGGTAACCGGGATGCAGGTTCCTCACAGGCTTTGCTGGCACTGAGAGTAATGAGCTTTAAGCGGGCCACTGTGCTACTAATTGTAAGATTTGAGTAAAATAGTAGTCAAACAGGATTTGTAGGTTTGAGCTTTATAACTCACGGTTTTAGTGGCTGCTGGTTCTTTAGGCTTTGGCCTAGTTGAGCTGAGATTGAAGATATGCTGATTGTGCTTCTTTAGTGTCCAGGTCTCAAGAGAGTGCAGGAACAAGAGGGAGAATTTACAGACTACAGCCCTTTATATATTAAGGGGCTGGACTAAGCTCATTGGCCAGCAAACCTGTAGGTCCGGAACCGAGTGAACTCTGGGTACATCACATGACCCAGGAAGGACCTTAAACCTCCGTACATTCACAACGGTAGATCACATGACCTGGGAAGGTCCTCTACATTTATTATACCTATACATTAAATAATAGACATGTAAATATAATTATATGAGGCGACCAAGGGGCAAGCCCTGCAGGAGAGCCCTGTGGGGATGGAGGAGCTCTAGCTGAGGAGACTTAATACAAGGGACTGTACGAGGTCCTGTAGCGTGACACCACAAAGTTTTAAAGAATTCTTTTTTAATTTTTCCCCAGAATGTTAGATATTCAGATTATCCTAGACTAAGAAATGAGGCCTCAATGAGGATTGAACTCACGACCCCTGGTTTACGAGACCAGTGCTCTATCCACTGAGCTATGAGGCCATCTGTTTTGTTGGAGTGGCCATGTTTTTGTCGACTTAATATATTATGTGTCGTTCAGCAAAAAGAAATAGTAATATAAAGAAAAGCTTGTCTGTCAGATTTCATCTTCAGGATAGACTGGAAGCTTAAAGGGAATCTGTCCTCAGTGTCACCTGTACTAACCTATTGGTACAAGCTTGTAGTGTGGGTGATACTGAAGAAAATTACACTTACCATTCCCCAATCTGTGGTTTCGTTACGGCTGTTTTCCCAAGCCTCCCTGCACAGTGACATCTGTCTTCGATCTTCATAGGAAGTAATTCCTTCCCCTTTCCTGAGTCTACTATTCTACAGAATGGAGCTCCACTCTGCAATAGACCCCTCTACTCCTATGCTGCAGAATGGAGCTCCACTCTGCAGGCAAGAACAGATTTCACTTCATGCCCACTGTACATGCAGAGGAGAAGCGTTATGCTGCAAAATGGAGCTCCTGGACTTTGTCTTTACCTGTGCTTTAGCTGGGACAAAGATGATGCTTCATTCGGACAGGATTATAATCTGGAAGTGTATGGGGACCCTTAGTGGAGGTTTGCCCCCCCATGTGAATGTACAGGTTACATTCACACAGGCAGGTGTACAGTGAGTTTCCTGCTTGAAGTTTGAGATGCGGCAAATTTTACGACGCAGCACAAACTCCTAGCGGGAAACTCACTGTAAACTCGAGAGAAATTGGGTTATTTCAGCTGTCCGGTCATGCCGGGAGTTGTAGTTTTGCAACAGCGGGAGGCACACTGGTTGGGAAACACTGGTCTAAGCTGATGTCAGTATCATGCTATGAAATAATTGTCTGGATAAAGCAAGAAATAGGATCCTTTAAGGTCTTTTGTTCTGATTTGCATCACTTGCAGTCCAGAATTCAGAAGGTTGAAAATATGAAGTTGTGGTGTCTGGGGTGTTGCAATGGTGTAACAGGGTCTGGTGGTATTAACCCTTACTTGTCGTGACGCCAGGGTGGGGTTTGCTTAGTATTGAAGATCCTGCCGCCAACCGGCCCACAAACGGCAGGGATAATAAACGGAATGTCCACAGCAAAATTTATGAGATAACTGGAAACTTTTACTTGAACTTTTATGCAACAGTCTTTACAATAATACAGTTTCTCTCGAGGTAACCGGGATGCAGGTTCCTCACAGGCTTTGCTGACACTGATAGTAATGAGCTTTAAGCAGGCCACTGTGCTACTAATTGTAAGATTTGAGTAAAATAGTAGTCAAACAGGATTTGTAGGTTTGAGCTTTATAACTCACGGTTTTAGTAGCTGCTGGTTCTTTAGGCTTTGGCCTAGTTGAGCTGAGATTGAAGATATGCTGATTGTGCTTCTTTAGTGTCCAGGTCTCAAGAGAGTGCAGGAACAAGAGGGAGAATTTACAGACTACAGCCCTTTATATATTAAGGGGCTGGACTAATCTCATTGGCCAGCAAACCTGTAGGTCCGGAACCGAGTGAACTCTGCGTACATCACATGACCCAGGAAGGACCTTAAACCTCCGTACATTCACAACGGTAGATCACATGACCTGGGAAGGTCCTCTACATTTATTATACTTATACATTAAATAATAGACATGTAAATATAATTATATGAGGCGACCAAGGGGCAAGCCCTGCAGGGATGGAGGAGCTCTAGCTGAGGGGACTTAATACAAGGGACTGTACGAGGTCCTGTAGCGTGACACCACAAAGTTTTAAAGAATTCTTTTTTTTATTTTTTCCCAAATGTTAGATATTCAGATTATCCTAGACTAAGAAATGAGGCCTCAGTGAGGATTGAACTCACAACCCCTGGTTTACGAGACCAGTGCTCTATCCACTGAGCTATGAGGCCTTCTGTTTTGTTGGAGTGGCCATGTTTTTGTCGACTTAATATATTATGTGTCGTTCAGCAAAAAGAAATAGTAATATAAAGAAAAGCTTGTCTGTCAGATTTCATCTTCAGGATAGACTGGAAGCTTAAAGGGAATCTGTCCTCAGTGTCACCTGTACTAACCTATTGGTACAAGCTTGTAGTGTGGGTGATACTGAAGAAAATTACACTTACCATTCCCCAATCTGTGGTTTCGTTACGGCTGTTTTCCCAAGCCTCCGTGCACAGTGACATCTGTCTTCGATCTTCATAGGAAGTACTTCCTTCCCCTTTCCTGAGTCTACTGTTCTGCAGAATGGAGCTCCACTCTGCAATAGACCCCTCTACTCCTATGCTGCAGAATGGAGCTCCACTCTGCAGGCAAGAACAGATTTCACTTCATGCCCACTGTACATGCGGAGGAGAAGCGTTATGCTGCAAAATGGAGCTCCTGGACTTTGTCTTTACCTGTGCTTTAGCTGGGACAAAGATGATGCTTCATTCGGACAGGATTATAATCTGGATGGTATGGGGACCCTTAGTGGAGGTTTGCCCCCCCCCATGTGAATGTACAGGTTACATTCACACAGGCAGGTGTACAGTGAGTTTCCTGCTTGAAGTTTGAGATGCGGCAAATTTTACGACGCAGCACAAACTCCTAGCGGGAAACTCACTGTAAACTCGAGAGAAATTGGGTTATTTCAGCTGTCCGGTCATGCCGGGAGTTGTAGTTTTGCAACAGCGGGAGGCACACTGGTTGGGAAACACTGGTCTAAGCTGATGTCAGTATCATGCTATGAAATAATTGTCTGGATAAAGCAAGAAATAGGATCCTTTAAGGTCTTTTGTTCTGATTTGCATCACTTGCAGTCCAGAATTCAGAAGGTTGAAAATATGAAGTTGTGGTGTCTGGGGTGTTGCAATGGTGTAACAGGGTCTGGTGGTATTAACCCTTACTTGTCGTGACGCCAGGGTGGGGTTTGCTTAGTATTGAAGATCCTGCCGCCAACCGGCCCACAAATGGCAGGGATAATAAACGGAATGTCCACAGCAAAATTTATGAGATAACTGGAAACTTTTACTTGAACTTTTATGCAACAGTCTTTACAATAATACAGTTTCTCTCGAGGTAACCGGGATGCAGGTTCCTCACAGGCTTTGCTGGCACTGATAGTAATGAGCTTTAAACAGGCCACTGTGCTACTAATTGTAAGATTTGAGTAAAATAGTAGTCAAACAGGATTTGTAGGTTTGAGCTTTATAACTCACGGTTTTAGTGGCTGCTGGTTCTTTAGGCTTTGGCCTAGTTGAGCTGAGATTAAAGATATGCTGATTGTGCTTCTTTAGTGTCCAGGTCTCAAGAGAGTGCAGGAACAACAGGGAGAATTTACAGACCACAGCCCTTTATATATTAAGGGGCTGGACTAAGCTCATTGGCCAGCAAACCTGTAGGTCCGGAACCGAGTGAACTCTGGGTACATCACATGACCCAGGAAGGACCTTAAACCTCCGTACATTCACAACGGTAGATCACATGACCTGGGAAGGTCCTCTACATTTATTATACCTATACATTAAATAATAGACATGTAAATATAATTATATGAGGCGACCAAGGGGCAAGCCCTGCAGGAGAGCCCTGTGGGGATGGAGGAGCTTTAGCTGAGGGGACTTAATACAAGGGACTGTACGAGGTCCTGTAGCGTGACACCACAAAGTTTTAAAGAATTTTTTTTTTATTTTTCCCCAGAATGTTAGATATTCAGATTATCCTAGACTAAGAAATGAGGCCTCAGTGAGGATTGAAATCACGACCCCTGGTTTACGAGACCAGTGCTCTATCCACTGAGCTATGACGCCATCTGTTTTTTTGGAGTGGCCATGTTTTTGTCGACTTAATATATTATGTGTCGTTCAGCAAAAAGAAATAGTAATATAAAGAAAAGCTTGTCTGTCAGATTTCATCTTCAGGATAGACTGGAAGCTTAAAGGGAATCTGTCCTCAGTGTCACCTGTACTAACCTATTGGTACAAGCTTGTAGTGTGGGTGATACTGAAGAAAATTACACTTACCATTCCCCAATCTGTGGTTTCGTTACGGCTGTTTTCCCAAGCCTCCCTGCACAGTGACATCTGTCTTCGATCTTCATAGGAAGTAATTCCTTCCCCTTTCCTGAGTCTACTATTCTACAGAATGGAGCTCCACTCTGCAATAGACCCCTCTACTCCTATGCTGCAGAATGGAGCTCCACTCTGCAGGCAAGAACAGATTTCACTTCATGCCCACTGTACATGCAGAGGAGAAGCGTTATGTTGCAAAATGGAGCTCCTGGACTTTGTCTTTACCTGTGCTTTAGCTGGGACAAAGATGATGCTTCATTCGGACAGGATTATAATCTGGAAGTGTATGGGGACCCTTAGTGGAGGTTTGCCCCCCCATGTGAATGTACAGGTTACATTCACACAGGCAGGTGTACAGTGAGTTTCCTGCTTGAAGTTTGAGATGCGGCAAATTTTACGACGCAGCACAAACTCCTAGCGGGAAACTCACTGTAAACTCGAGAGAAATTGGGTTATTTCAGCTGTCCGGTCATGCCGGGAGTTGTAGTTTTGCAACAGCGGGAGGCACACTGGTTGGGAAACACTGGTCTAAGCTGATGTCAGTATCATGCTATGAAATAATTGTCTGGATAAAGCAAGAAATAGGATCCTTTAAGGTCTTTTGTTCTGATTTGCATCACTTGCAGTCCAGAATTCAGAAGGTTGAAAATATGAAGTTGTGGTGTCTGGGGTGTTGCAATGGTGTAACAGGGTCTGGTGGTATTAACCCTTACTTGTCGTGACGCCAGGGTGGGGTTTGCTTAGTATTGAAGATCCTGCCGCCAACCGGCCCACAAACGGCAGGGATAATAAACGGAATGTCCACAGCAAAATTTATGAGATAACTGGAAACTTTTACTTGAACTTTTATGCAACAGTCTTTACAATAATACAGTTTCTCTCGAGGTAACCGGGATGCAGGTTCCTCACAGGCTTTGCTGACACTGATAGTAATGAGCTTTAAGCAGGCCACTGTGCTACTAATCGTAAGATTTGAGTAAAATAGTAGTCAAACAGGATTTGTAGGTTTGAGCTTTATAACTCACGGTTTTAGTAGCTGCTGGTTCTTTAGGCTTTGGCCTAGTTGAGCTGAGATTGAAGATATGCTGATTGTGCTTCTTTAGTGTCCAGGTCTCAAGAGAGTGCAGGAACAAGAGGGAGAATTTACAGACTACAGCCCTTTATATATTAAGGGGCTGGACTAAGCTCATTGGCCAGCAAACCTGTAGGTCCGGAACCGAGTGAACTCTGCGTACATCACATGACCCAGGAAGGACCTTAAACCTCCGTACATTCACAACGGTAGATCACATGACCTGGGAAGGTCCTCTACATTTATTATACTTATACATTAAATAATAGACATGTAAATATAATTATATGAGGCGACCAAGGGGCAAGCCCTGCAGGGATGGAGGATCTCTAGCTGAGGGGACTTAATACAAGGGACTGTACGAGGTCCTGTAGCGTGACACCACAAAGTTTTAAAGAATTCTTTTTTTATTTTTCCCCAGAATGTTAGATATTCAGATTATCCTAGACTAAGAAATGAGGCCTCAGTGAGGATTGAACTCACAACCCCTGGTTTACGAGATCAGTGCTCTATCCACTGAGCTATGAGGCCATCTGTTTCGTTGGAGTGGCCATGTTTTTGTCGACTTAATATATTATGTGTCGTTCAGCAAAAAGAAATAGTAATATAAAGAAAAGCTTGTCTGTCAGATTTCATCTTCAGGATAGACTGGAAGCTTAAAGGGAATCTGTCCTCAGTGTCACCTGTACTAACCTATTGGTACAAGCTTGTAGTGTGGGTGATACTGAAGAAAATTACACTTACCATTCCCCAATCTGTGGTTTCGTTACGGCTGTTTTCCCAAGCCTCCGTGCACAGTGACATCTGTCTTCGATCTTCATAGGAAGTACTTCCTTCCCCTTTCCTGAGTCTACTATTTTGCAGAATGGAGCTCCACTCTGCAATAGACCCCTCTACTCCTATGCTGCAGAATGGAGCTCCACTCTGCAGGCAAGAACAGATTTCACTTCATGCCCACTGTACATGCGGAGGAGAAGCGTTATGCTGCAAAATGGAGCTCCTGGACTTTGTCTTTACCTGTGCTTTAGCTGGGACAAAGATGATGCTTCATTCGGACAGGATTATAATCTGGATGGTATGGGGACCTTTAGTGGAGGTTTGCCCCCCCATGTGAATGTACAGGTTACATTCACACAGGCAGGTGTACAGTGAGTTTCCTGCTTGAAGTTTGAGATGCGGCAAATTTTATGACGCAGCACAAACTCCTAGCGGGAAACTCACTGTAAACTCAAGAGAAATTGGGTTATTTCAGCTGTCCGGTCATGCCGGAAGTTGTAGTTTTGCAACAGCGGGAGGCACACTGGTTGGGAAACACTGGTCTAAGCTGATGTCAGTATCATGCTATGAAATAATTGTCTGGATAAAGCAAGAAATAGGATCCTTTAAGGTCTTTTGTTCTGATTTGCATCACTTGCAGTCCAGAATTCAGGAGGTTGAAAATATGAAGTTGTGGTGTCTGGGGTGTTGCAATGGTGTAACAGGGTCTGGTGGTATTAACCCTTACTTGTCGTGACGCCAGGGTGGGGTTTGCTTAGTATTGAAGATCCTGCCGCCAACCGGCCCACAAACGGCAGGGATAATAAACGGAATGTCCACAGCAAAATTTATGAGATAACTGGAAACTTTTACTTGAACTTTTATGCAACAGTCTTTACAATAATACAGTTTCTCTCGAGGTAACCGGGATGCAGGTTCCTCACAGGCTTTGCTGGCACTGATAGTAATGAGCTTTAAGCAGGCCACTGTGCTACTAATGGTAAGATTTGAGTAAAATAGTAGTCAAACAGGATTTGTAGGTTTGAGCTTTATAACTCACGGTTTTAGTGGCTGCTGGTTCTTTAGGCTTTGGCCTAGTTGAGCTGAGATTGAAGATATGCTGATTGTGCTTCTTTAGTGTCCAGGTCTCAAGAGAGTGCAGGAAGAAGAGGGAGAATTTACAGACTACAGCCCTTTATATATTAAGGGGCTGGACTAAGCTCATTGGCCAGCAAACCTGTAGGTCCGGAATCGAGTGAACTCTGGGTACATCACATGACCCAGGAAGGACCTTAAACCTCCGTACATTCACAACGGTAGATCACATGACCTGGGAAGGTCCTCTACATTTATTATACCTATACATTAAATAATAGACATGTAAATATAATTATGTAAGGCGACCAAGGGGCAAGCCCTGCAGGAGAGCCCTGTGGGGATGGAGGAGCCCTAGCTGAGGGGACTTAATACAAGGGACTGTACGAGGTCCTGTAGCGTGACACCACAAAGTTTTAGAGAATTCTTTTTTTATTTTTCCCCAGAATGTTAGATATTCAGATTATCCTAGACTAAGAAATGAGGCCTCAGTGAGGATTGAACTCACGACCCCTGGTTTACGAGACCAGTGCTCTATCCACTGAGCTATGTGGCCATCTGTTTTGTTGGAGTGGCCATGTTTTTGTCGACTTAATATATTATGTGTCGTTCAGCAAAAAGAAATAGTAATATAAAGAAAAGCTTGTCTGTCAGATTTCATCTTCAGGATAGACTGGAAGCTTAAAGGGAATCTGTCCTCAGTGTCACCTGTACTAACCTATTGGTACAAGCTTGTAGTGTGGGTGATACTGAAGAAAATTACACTTACCATTCCCCAATCTGTGGTTTCGTTACGGCTGTTTTCCCAAGCCTCCGTGCACAGTGACATCTGTCTTCGATCTTCATAGGAAGTACTTCCTTCCCCTTTCCTGAGTCTACTATTTTGCAGAATGGAGCTCCACTCTGCAATAGACCCCTCTACTCCTATGCTGCAGAATGGAGCTCCACTCTGCAGGCAAGAACAGATTTCACTTCATGCCCACTGTACATGCGGAGGAGAAGCGTTATGCTGCAAAATGGAGCTCCTGGACTTTGTCTTTACCTGTGCTTTAGCTGGGACAAAGATGATGCTTCATTCGGACAGGATTATAATCTGGATGGTATGGGGACCTTTAGTGGAGGTTTGCCCCCCCATGTGAATGTACAGGTTACATTCACACAGGCAGGTGTACAGTGAGTTTCCTGCTTGAAGTTTGAGATGCGGCAAATTTTACGACGCAGCACAAACTCCTAGCGGGAAACTCACTGTAAACTCGAGAGAAATTGGGTTATTTCAGCTGTCCGGTCATGCCGGGAGTTGTAGTTTTGCAACAGCGGGAGGCACACTGGTTGGGAAACACTGGTCTAAGCTGATGTCAGTATCATGCTATGAAATAATTGTCTGGATAAAGCAAGAAATAGGATCCTTTAAGGTCTTTTGTTCTGATTTGCATCACTTGCAGTCCAGAATTCAGAAGGTTGAAAATATGAAGTTGTGGTGTCTGGGGTGTTGCAATGGTGTAACAGGGTCTGGTGGTATTAACCCTTACTTGTCGTGACGCCAGGGTGGGGTTTGCTTAGTATTGAAGATCCTGCCGCCAACCGGCCCACAAACGGCAGGGATAATAAACGGAATGTCCACAGCAAAATTTATGAGAAAACTGGAAACTTTTACTTGAACTTTTATGCAACAGTCTTTACAATAATACAGTTTCTCTCGAGGTAACCGGGATGCAGGTTCCTCACAGGCTTTGCTGGCACTGATAGTAATGAGCTTTAAGCAGGCCACTGTGCTACTAATGGTAAGATTTGAGTAAAATAGTAGTCAAACAGGATTTGTAGGTTTGAGCTTTATAACTCACGGTTTTAGTGGCTGCTGGTTCTTTAGGCTTTGGCCTAGTTGAGCTGAGATTGAAGATATGCTGATTGTGCTTCTTTAGTGTCCAGGTCTCAAGAGAGTGCAGGAACAAGAGGGAGAATTTACAGACTACAGCCCTTTATATATTAAGGGGCTGGACTAAGCTCATTGGCCAGCAAACCTGTAGGTCCGGAACCGAGTGAACTCTAGGTACATCACATGACCCAGGAAGGACCTTAAACCTCCGTACATTCACAACGGTAGATCACATGACCTGGGAAGGTCCTCTACATTTATTATACCTATACATTAAATAATAGACATGTAAATATAATTACATGAGGCGACCAAGGGGCAAGCCCTGCAGGAGAGCCCTGTGGGGATGGAGGAGCTCTAGCTGAGGGGACTTAATACAAGGGACTGTACGAGGTCCTGTAGCGTGACACCACAAAGTTTTAAAGAATTCTTTTTTTTATTTTTCCCCAGAATGTTAGATATTCAGATTATCCTAGACTAAGAAATGAGGCCTCAGTGATGATTGAACTCACGACCCCTGGTTTACGAGACCAGTGCTCTATCCACTGAGCTATGAGGCCATTTGTCTTGTTGGAGTGGCCATGTTTTTGTCGACTTAATATATTATGTGTCGTTCAGCAAAAAGAAATAGTAATATAAAGAAAAGCTTGTCTGTCAGATTTCATCTTCAGGATAGACTGGAAGCTTAAAGGGAATCTGTCCTCAGTGTCACCTGTACTAACCTATTGGTACAAGCTTGTAGTGTGGGTGATACTGAAGAAAATTACACTTACCATTCCCCAATCTGTGGTTTCGTTACGGCTGTTTTCCCAAGCCTCCGTGCACAGTGACATCTGTCTTCGATCTTCATAGGAAGTACTTCCTTCCCCTTTCCTGAGTCTACTATTCTGCAGAATGGAGCTCCACTCTGCAATAGACCCCTCTACTCCTATGCTGCAGAATGGAGCTCCACTCTGCAGGCAAGAACAGATTTCACTTCATGCCCACTGTACATGCGGAGGAGAAGCGTTATGCTGCAAAATGGAGCTCCTGGACTTTGTCTTTACCTGTGCTTTAGCTGGTACAAAGATGATGCTTCATTCGGACAGGATTATAATCTGGATGGTATGGGGACCCTTAGTGGAGGTTTGCCCCCCATGTGAATGTACAGGTTACATTCACACAGGCAGGTGTACAGTGAGTTTCCTGCTTGAAGTTTGAGATGCGGCAAATTTTACGACGCAGCACAAACTCCTAGCGGGAAACTCACTGTAAACTCGAGAGAAATTGGGTTATTTCAGCTGTCCGGTCATGCCGGGAGTTGTAGTTTTGCAACAGCGGGAGGCACACTGGTTGGGAAACACTGGTCTAAGCTGATGTCAGTATCATGCTATGAAATAATTGTCTGGATAAAGCAAGAAATAGGATCCTTTAAGGTCTTTTGTTCTGATTTGCATCACTTGCAGTCCAGAATTCAGATGGTTGAAAATATGAAGTTGTGGTGTCTGGGGTGTTGCAATGGTGTAACAGGGTCTGGTGGTATTAACCCTTACTTGTCGTGACGCCAGGGTGGGGTTTGCTTAGTATTGAAGATCCTGCCGCCAACCGGCCCACAAACGGCAGGGATAATAAACAGAATGTCCACAGCAAAATTTATGAGATAACTGGAAACTTTTACTTGAACTTTTATGCAACAGTCTTTACAATAATACAGTTTCTCTCGAGGTAACCGGGATGCAGGTTCCTCACAGGCTTTGCTGGCACTGATAGTAATGAGCTTTAAACAGGCCACTGTGCTACTAATTGTAAGATTTGAGTAAAATAGTAGTCAAACAGGATTTGTAGGTTTGAGCTTTATAACTCACGGTTTTAGTGGCTGCTGGTTCTTTAGGCTTTGGCCTAGTTGAGCTGAGATTGAAGGTATGCTGATTGTGGTTCTTTAGTGTTCAGGTCTCAAGAGAGTGCAGGAACAAGAGGGAGAATTTACAGACTACAGCCCTTTATATATTAAGGGGCTGGACTAAGCTCATTGGCCAGCAAACCTGTAGGTCCGGAACCGAGTGAACTCTGGGTACATCACATGACCCAGGAAGGACCTTAAACCTCCGTACATTCACAACGGTAGATCACATACCTGGGAAGGTCCTCTACATTTATTATACCTATACATTAAATAATAGACATGTAAATATAATTATATGAGGCGACCAAGGGGAGCCCTGCGGGAGAGCCCTGTGGGGATGGAGGAGCTCTAGCTGAGGGGACTTAATACAAGGGACTGTACGAGGTCCTGTAGCGTGACACCACAAAGTTTTAGAGAATTCTTTTTTTATTTTTCCCCAGAATGTTAGATATTCAGATTATCCTAGACTAAGAAATGAGGCCTCAGTGAGGATTGAACTCACGACCCCTGGTTTACGAGACCAGTGCTCTATCCACTGAGCTATGAGGCCATTTTTTTTGTTTGAGTGGCCATGTTTTTGTCGACTTAATATATTATGTGTCGTTCAGCAAAAAGAAATAGTAATATAAAGAAAAGCTTGTCTGTCAGATTTCATCTTCAGGATAGACTGGAAGCTTAAAGGGAATCTGTCCTCAGTGTCACCTGTACTAACCTATTGGTACAAGCTTTTAGTGTGGGTGATACTGAAGAAAATTACACTTACCATTCCCCAATCTGTGGTTTCGTTACGGCTGTTTTCCCAAGCCTCCGTGCACAGTGACATCTGTCTTCGATCTTCATAGGAAGTACTTCCTTCCCATTTCCTGAGTCTACTATTTTGCAGAATGGAGCTCCACTCTGCAATAGACCCCTCTACTCCTATGCTGCAGAATGGAGCTCCACTCTGCAGGCAAGAACAGATTTCACTTCATGCCCACTGTACATGCGGAGGAGAAGCGTTATGCTGCAAAATGGAGCTCCTGGACTTTGTCTTTACCTGTGCTTTAGCTGGTACAAAGATGATGCTTCATTCGGACAGGATTATAATCTGGATGGTATGGGGACCCTTAGTGGAGGTTTGCCCCCCCATGTGAATGTACAGGTTACATTCACACAGGCAGGTGTACAGTGAGTTTCCTGCTTGAAGTTTGAGATGCGGCAAATTTTACGACGCAGCACAAACTCCTAGCGGGAAACTCACTGTAAACTCGAGAGAAATTGGGTTATTTCAGCTGTCCGGTCATGCCGGGAGTTGTAGTTTTGCAACAGCGGGAGGCACACTGGTTGGGAAACACTGGTCTAAGCTGATGTCAGTATCATGCTATGAAATAATTGTCTGGATAAAGCAAGAAATAGGATCCTTTAAGGTCTTTTGTTCTGATTTGCATCACTTGCAGTCCAGAATTCAGGAGGTTGAAAATATGAAGTTGTGGTGTCTGGGGTGTTGCAATGGTGTAACAGGGTCTGGTGGTATTAACCCTTACTTGTCGTGACGCCAGGGTGGGGTTTGCTTAGTATTGAAGATCCTGCCGCCAACCGGCCCACAAACGGCAGGGATAATAAACGGAATGTCCACAGCAAAATTTATGAGATAACTGGAAACTTTTACTTGAACTTTTATGCAACAGTCTTTACAATAATACAGTTTCTCTCGAGGTAACCGGGATGCAGGTTCCTCACAGGCTTTGCTGGCACTGATAGTAATGAGCTTTAAGCAGGCCACTGTGCTACTAATGGTAAGATTTGAGTAAAATAGTAGTCAAACAGGATTTGTAGGTTTGAGCTTTATAACTCACGGTTTTAGTGGCTGCTGGTTCTTTAGGCTTTGGCCTAGTTGAGCTGAGATTGAAGATATGCTGATTGTGCTTCTTTAGTGTCCAGGTCTCAAGAGAGTGCAGGAAGAAGAGGGAGAATTTACAGACTACAGCCCTTTATATATTAAGGGGCTGGACTAAGCTCATTGGCCAGCAAACCTGTAGGTCCGGAATCGAGTGAACTCTGGGTACATCACATGACCCAGGAAGGACCTTAAACCTCCGTACATTCACAACGGTAGATCACATGACCTGGGAAGGTCCTCTACATTTATTATACCTATACATTAAATAATAGACATGTAAATATAATTATATGAGGCGACCAAGGGGCAAGCCCTGCAGGAGAGCCCTGTGGGGATGGAGGAGCTCTAGCTGAGGGGACTTAATACAAGGGACTGTACGAGGTCTTGTAGCGTGACCCCACAAAGTTTTAAAGAATTCTTTTTTTATTTTTCCCCAGAATGTTAGATATTCAGATTATCCTAGACTAAGAAATGAGGCCCCAGTGAGGATTGAACTCACGACCCCTGGTTTACAAGACCAGTGCTCTATCCACTGAGCTATGAGGCCATCTGTTTTGTTGGAGTGGCAATGTTTTTGTCAACTTAATATATTATGTGTCGTTCTGCAAAAAGAAATAGTAATATAAAGAAAAGCTTGTCTGTCAGATTTCATCTTCAGGATAGACTGGAAGCT
Organism: Hyla sarda; assembly: GCF_029499605.1. Lineage (NCBI taxonomy): Eukaryota > Metazoa > Chordata > Amphibia > Anura > Hylidae > Hyla > Hyla sarda. Next base: position 39,871,118 of record NC_079189.1, on the reverse strand, counting down.
TAAAGGGAATCTGTCCTCAGTGTCACCTGTACTAACCTATTGGTACAAGCTTGTAGTGTGGGTGATACTGAAGAAAATTACACTTACCATTCCCCAATCTGTGGTTTCGTTATGGCTGTTTTCCCAAGCCTCCGTGCACAGTGACATCTGTCTTCGATCTTCATAGGAAGTACTTCCTTCCCCTTTCCTGAGTCTACTATTTTGCAGAATGGAGCTCCACTGTGCAGGCAAGAACAGATTTCACTTCATGCCCACTGTACATGCAGAGGAGAAGCGTTATGCTGCAAAATGGAGCTCCTGGACTTTGTCTTTACCTGTGCTTTAGCTGGGACAAAGATGATGCTTCATTCGGACAGGATTATAATCTGGAAGTGTATGGGGACCCTTAGTGGAGGTTTGCCCCCCCATGTGAATGTACAGGTTACATTCACACAGGCAGGTGTACAGTGAGTTTCCTGCTTGAAGTTTGAGATGCGGCAAATTTTACGACGCAGCACAAACTCCTAGCGGGAAACTCACTGTAAACTCGAGAGAAATTGGGTTATTTCAGCTGTCCGGTCATGCCGGGAGTTGTAGTTTTGCAACAGCGGGAGGCACACTGGTTGGGAAACACTGGTCTAAGCTGATGTCAGTATCATGCTATGAAATAATTGTCTGGATAAAGCAAGAAATAGGATCCTTTAAGGTCTTTTGTTCTGATTTGCATCACTTGCAGTCCAGAATTCAGAAGGTTGAAAATATGAAGTTGTGGTGTCTGGGGTGTTGCAATGGTGTAACAGGGTCTGGTGGTATTAACCCTTACTTGTCATGACGCCAGGGTGGGGTTTGCTTAGTATTGAAGATCCTGCCGCCAACCGGCCCACAAACGGCAGGGATAATAAACAGAATGTCCACAGCAAAATTTATGAGATAACTGGAAACTTTTACTTGAACTTTTATGCAACAGTCTTTACAATGATACAGATTCTCTCGAGGTAACCGGGATGCAGGTTCCTCACAGGCTTTGCTGGCACTGATAGTAATGAGCTTTAAGCAGGCCACTGTGCTACTAATGGTAAGATTTGAGTAAAATAGTAGTCAAACAGGATTTGTAGGTTTGAGCTTTATAACTCACGGTTTTAGTGGCTGCTGGTTCTTTAGGCTTTGGCCTAGTCGAGCTTAGATTGAAGATATGCTGATTGTGCTTCTTTAGTGTCCAGGTCTCAAGAGAGTGCAGGAACAAGAGGGAGAATTTACAGACTACAGCCCTTTATATATTAAGGGGCTGGACTAAGCTCATTGGCCAGCAAACCTGTAGGTCGGGAACCGAGTGAACTCTGGGTACATCACATGACCCAGGAAGGACCTTAAACCTCCGTACATTCACAACGGTAGATCACATGACCTGGGAAGGTCCTCTACATTTATTATACCTATACATTAAATAATAGACATGTAAATATAATTATATAAGGCGACCAAGGGGCAAGCCCTGCAGGAGAGCCCTGTGGGGATGGAGGAGCTCTAGCTGAGGGGACTTTATACAAGGGACTGTACGAGGTCCTGTAGCGTGACACCAGAAAGTTTTAGAGAATTCTTTTTTTTATTTTTCCCCAGAATGTTAGATATTCAGATTATCCTAGACTAAGAAATGAGGCCTCAGTGAGGATTGAACTCACGACCCCTGGTTTACAAGACCAGTGCTCTATCCACTGAGCTATGAGGCCATCTGTTTTGTTGGAGTGGCCATGTTTTTGTCGACTTAATATATTATGTGTCGTTCAGCAAAAAGAAATAGTAATATAAAGAAAAGCTTGTCTGTCAGATTTCATCTTCAGGATAGACTGGAAGCTTAAAGGGAATCTGTCCTCAGTGTCACCTGTACTAACCTATTGGTACAAGCTTTTAGTGTGGGTGATACTGAAGAAAATTACACTTACCATTCCCCAATCTGTGGTTTCGTTACGGCTGTTTTCCCAAGCCTCCGTGCACAGTGACATCTGTCTTCGATCTTCATAGGAAGTACTTCCTTCCCATTTCCTGAGTCTACTATTTTGCAGAATGGAGCTCCACTCTGCAATAGACCCCTCTACTCCTATGCTGCAGAATGGAGCTCCACTCTGCAGGCAAGAACAGATTTCACTTCATGCCCACTGTACATGCGGAGGAGAAGCGTTATGCTGCAAAATGGAGCTCCTGGACTTTGTCTTTACCTGTGCTTTAGCTGGTACAAAGATGATGCTTCATTCGGACAGGATTATAATCTGGATGGTATGGGGACCCTTAGTGGAGGTTTGCCCCCCCATGTGAATGTACAGGTTACATTCACACAGGCAGGTGTACAGTGAGTTTCCTGCTTGAAGTTTGAGATGCGGCAAATTTTACGACGCAGCACAAACTCCTAGCGGGAAACTCACTGTAAACTCGAGAGAAATTGGGTTATTTCAGCTGTCCGGTCATGCCGGGAGTTGTAGTTTTGCAACAGTGGGAGGCACACTGGTTAGGAAACACTGGTCTAAGCTGATGTCAGTATCATGCTATGAAATAATTGTCTGGATAAAGCAAGAAATAGGATCCTTTAAGGTCTTTTGTTCTGATTTGCATCACTTGCAGTCCAGAATTCAGGAGGTTGAAAATATGAAGTTGTGGTGTCTGGGGTGTTGCAATGGTGTAACAGGGTCTGGTGGTATTAACCCTTACTTGTCGTGACGCCAGGGTGGGGTTTGCTTAGTATTGAAGATCCTGCCGCCAACCGGCCCACAAACGGCAGGGATAATAAACGGAATGTCCACAGCAAAATTTATGAGATAACTGGAAACTTTTACTTGAACTTTTATGCAACAGTCTTTACAATAATACAGTTTCTCTCGAGGTAACCGGGATGCAGGTTCCTCACAGGCTTTGCTGGCACTGATAGTAATGAGCTTTAAGCAGGCCACTGTGCTACTAATGGTAAGATTTGAGTAAAATAGTAGTCAAACAGGATTTGTAGGTTTGAGCTTTATAACTCACGGTTTTAGTGGCTGCTGGTTCTTTAGGCTTTGGCCTAGTTGAGCTGAGATTGAAGATATGCTGATTGTGCTTCTTTAGTGTCCAGGTCTCAAGAGAGTGCAGGAAGAAGAGGGAGAATTTACAGACTACAGCCCTTTATATATTAAGGGGCTGGACTAAGCTCATTGGCCAGCAAACCTGTAGGTCCGGAATCGAGTGAACTCTGGGTACATCACATGACCCAGGAAGGACCTTAAACCTCCGTACATTCACAACGGTAGATCACATGACCTGGGAAGGTCCTCTACATTTATTATACCTATACATTAAATAATAGACATGTAAATATAATTATGTAAGGCGACCAAGGGGCAAGCCCTGCAGGAGAGCCCTGTGGGGATGGAGGAGCTCTAGCTGAGGGGACTTAATACAAGGGACTGTACGAGGTCCTGTAGCGTGACACCACAAAGTTTTAGAGAATTCTTTTTTTATTTTTCCCCAGAATGTTAGATATTCAGATTATCCTAGACTAAGAAATGAGGCCTCAGTGAGGATTGAACTCACGACCCCTGGTTTACGAGACCAGTGCTCTATCCACTGAGCTATGTGGCCATCTGTTTTGTTGGAGTGGCCATGTTTTTGTCGACTTAATATATTATGTGTCGTTCAGCAAAAAGAAATAGTAATATAAAGAAAAGCTTGTCTGTCAGATTTCATCTTCAGGATAGACTGGAAGCTTAAAGGGAATCTGTCCTCAGTGTCACCTGTACTAACCTATTGGTACAAGCTTGTAGTGTGGGTGATACTGAAGAAAATTACACTTACCATTCCCCAATCTGTGGTTTCGTTACGGCTGTTTTCCCAAGCCTCCGTGCACAGTGACATCTGTCTTCGATCTTCATAGGAAGTACTTCCTTCCCCTTTCCTGAGTCTACTATTTTGCAGAATGGAGCTCCACTCTGCAATAGACCCCTCTACTCCTATGCTGCAGAATGGAGCTCCACTCTGCAGGCAAGAACAGATTTCACTTCATGCCCACTGTACATGCGGAGGAGAAGCGTTATGCTGCAAAATGGAGCTCCTGGACTTTGTCTTTACCTGTGCTTTAGCTGGGACAAAGATGATGCTTCATTCGGACAGGATTATAATCTGGATGGTATGGGGACCTTTAGTGGAGGTTTGCCCCCCCATGTGAATGTACAGGTTACATTCACACAGGCAGGTGTACAGTGAGTTTCCTGCTTGAAGTTTGAGATGCGGCAAATTTTACGACGCAGCACAAACTCCTAGCGGGAAACTCACTGTAAACTCGAGAGAAATTGGGTTATTTCAGCTGTCCGGTCATGCCGGGAGTTGTAGTTTTGCAACAGCGGGAGGCACACTGGTTGGGAAACACTGGTCTAAGCTGATGTCAGTATCATGCTATGAAATAATTGTCTGGATAAAGCAAGAAATAGGATCCTTTAAGGTCTTTTGTTCTGATTTGCATCACTTGCAGTCCAGAATTCAGAAGGTTGAAAATATGAAGTTGTGGTGTCTGGGGTGTTGCAATGGTGTAACAGGGTCTGGTGGTATTAACCCTTACTTGTCGTGACGCCAGGGTGGGGTTTGCTTAGTATTGAAGATCCTGCCGCCAACCGGCCCACAAACGGCAGGGATAATAAACGGAATGTCCACAGCAAAATTTATGAGAAAACTGGAAACTTTTACTTGAACTTTTATGCAACAGTCTTTACAATAATACAGTTTCTCTCGAGGTAACCGGGATGCAGGTTCCTCACAGGCTTTGCTGGCACTGATAGTAATGAGCTTTAAGCAGGCCACTGTGCTACTAATGGTAAGATTTGAGTAAAATAGTAGTCAAACAGGATTTGTAGGTTTGAGCTTTATAACTCACGGTTTTAGTGGCTGCTGGTTCTTTAGGCTTTGGCCTAGTTGAGCTGAGATTGAAGATATGCTGATTGTGCTTCTTTAGTGTCCAGGTCTCAAGAGAGTGCAGGAACAAGAGGGAGAATTTACAGACTACAGCCCTTTATATATTAAGGGGCTGGACTAAGCTCATTGGCCAGCAAACCTGTAGGTCCGGAACCGAGTGAACTCTAGGTACATCACATGACCCAGGAAGGACCTTAAACCTCCGTACATTCACAACGGTAGATCACATGACCTGGGAAGGTCCTCTACATTTATTATACCTATACATTAAATAATAGACATGTAAATATAATTACATGAGGCGACCAAGGGGCAAGCCCTGCAGGAGAGCCCTGTGGGGATGGAGGAGCTCTAGCTGAGGGGACTTAATACAAGGGACTGTACGAGGTCCTGTAGCGTGACACCACAAAGTTTTAAAGAATTCTTTTTTTTATTTTTCCCCAGAATGTTAGATATTCAGATTATCCTAGACTAAGAAATGAGGCCTCAGTGATGATTGAACTCACGACCCCTGGTTTACGAGACCAGTGCTCTATCCACTGAGCTATGAGGCCATTTGTTTTGTTGGAGTGGCCATGTTTTTGTCGACTTAATATATTATGTGTCGTTCAGCAAAAAGAAATAGTAATATAAAGAAAAGCTTGTCTGTCAGATTTCATCTTCAGGATAGACTGGAAGCTTAAAGGGAATCTGTCCTCAGTGTCACCTGTACTAACCTATTGGTACAAGCTTGTAGTGTGGGTGATACTGAAGAAAATTACACTTACCATTCCCCAATCTGTGGTTTCGTTACGGCTGTTTTCCCAAGCCTCCGTGCACAGTGACATCTGTCTTCGATCTTCATAGGAAGTACTTCCTTCCCCTTTCCTGAGTCTACTATTCTGCAGAATGGAGCTCCACTCTGCAATAGACCCCTCTACTCCTATGCTGCAGAATGGAGCTCCACTCTGCAGGCAAGAACAGATTTCACTTCATGCCCACTGTACATGCGGAGGAGAAGCGTTATGCTGCAAAATGGAGCTCCTGGACTTTGTCTTTACCTGTGCTTTAGCTGGTACAAAGATGATGCTTCATTCGGACAGGATTATAATCTGGATGGTATGGGGACCCTTAGTGGAGGTTTGCCCCCCATGTGAATGTACAGGTTACATTCACACAGGCAGGTGTACAGTGAGTTTCCTGCTTGCAGTTTGAGATGCGGCAAATTTTACGATGCAGCACAAACTCCTAGCGGGAAACTCACTGTAAACTCGAGAGAAATTGGGTTATTTCAGCTGTCCGGTCATGCCGGGAGTTGTAGTTTTGCAACAGCGGGAGGCACACTGGTTGGGAAACACTGGTCTAAGCTGATGTCAGTATCATGCTATGAAATAATTGTCTGGATAAAGCAAGAAATAGGATCCTTTAAGGTCTTTTGTTCTGATTTGCATCACTTGCAGTCCAGAATTCAGAAGGTTGAAAATATGAAGTTGTGGTGTCTGGGGTGTTGCAATGGTGTAACAGGGTCTGGTGGTATTAACCCTTACTTGTCGTGACGCCAGGGTGGGGTTTGCTTAGTATTGAAGATCCTGCCGCCAACCGGCCCACAAACGGCAGGGATAATAAACGGAATGTCCACAGCAAAATTTATGAGATAACTGGAAACTTTTACTTGAACTTTTATGCAACAGTCTTTACAATAATACAGTTTCTCTCGAGGTAACCGGGATGCAGGTTCCTCACAGGCTTTGCTGGCACTGATAGTAATGAGCTTTAAGCAGGCCACTGTGCTACTAATTGTAAGATTTGAGTAAAATAGTAGTCAAACAGGATTTGTAGGTTTGAGCTTTATAACTCACGGTTTTAGTAGCTGCTGGTTCTTTAGGCTTTGGCCTAGTTGAGCTGAGATTGAAGATATGCTGATTGTGCTTCTTTAGTGTCCAGGTCTCAAGAGAGTGCAGGAACAAGAGGGAGAATTTACAGACTACAGCCCTTTATATATTAAGGGGCTGGACTAAGCTCATTGGCCAGCAAACCTGTAGGTCCGGAACCGAGTGAACTCTGGGTACATCACATGACCCAGGAAGGACCTTAAACCTCCGTACATTCACAACGGTAGATCACATGACCTGGGAAGGTCCTCTACATTTATTATACCTATGCATTAAATAATAGACATGTAAATATAATTATGTAAGGCGACCAAGGGGCAAGCCCTGCAGGAGAGCCCTGTGGGGATGGAGGAGCTCTAGCTGAGGGGACTTAATACAAGGGACTGTACGAGGTCCTGTAGCGTGACACCACAAAGTTTTAGAGAATTCTTTTTTTATTTTTCCCCAGAATGTTAGATATTCAGATTATCCTAGACTAAGAAATGAGGCCTCAGTGAGGATTGAACTCACGACCCCTGGTTTACTAGACCAGTGCTCTATCCACTGAGCTATGAGGCCATCTGTTTTGTTGGACCGGCCATGTTTTTGTCGACTTAATATATTATGTGTCGTTCTGCAAAAAGAAATAGTAATATAAAGAAAAGCTTGTCTGTCAGATTTCATCTTCAGGATAGACTGGAAGCTTAAAGGGAATCTGTCCTCAGTGTCACCTGTACTAACCTATTGGTACAAGCTTGTAGTGTGGGTGATACTGAAGAAAATTACACTTACCATTCCCCAATCTGTGGTTTCGTTACGGCTGTTTTCCCAAGCCTCCGTGCACAGTGACATCTGTCTTCGATCTTCATAGGAAGTACTTCCTTCCCCTTTCCTGAGTCTACTATTTTGCAGAATGGAGCTCCACTCTGCAATAGACCCCTCTACTCCTATGCTGCAGAATGGAGCTCCACTCTGCAGGCAAGAACAGATTTCACTTCATGCCCACTGTACATGCGGAGGAGAAGCGTTATGCTGCAAAATGGAGCTCCTGGACTTTGTCTTTACCTGTGCTTTAGCTGGGACAAAGATGATGCTTCATTCGGACAGGATTATAATCTGGATGGTATGGGGACCCTTAGTGGAGGTTTGCCCCCCCATGTGAATGTACAGGTTACATTCACACAGGCAGGTGTACAGTGAGTTTTCTGCTTGAAGTTTGAGATGCGGCAAATTTTACGACGCAGCACAAACTCCTAGCGGGAAACTCACTGTAAACTCGAGAGAAATTGGGTTATTTCAGCTGTCCGGTCATGCCGGGAGTTGTAGTTTTGCAACAGCGGGAGGCACACTGGTTGGGAAACACTGGTCTAAGCTGATGTCAGTATCATGCTATGAAATAATTGTCTGGATAAAGCAAGAAATAGGATCCTTTAAGGTCTTTTGTTCTGATTTGCATCACTTGCAGTCCAGAATTCAGATGGTTGAAAATATGAAGTTGTGGTGTCTGGGGTGTTGCAATGGTGTAACAGGGTCTGGTGGTATTAACCCTTACTTGTCGTGACGCCAGGGTGGGGTTTGCTTAGTATTGAAGATCCTGCCGCCAACCGGCCCACAAACGGCAGGGATAATAAACAGAATGTCCACAGCAAAATTTATGAGATAACTGGAAACTTTTACTTGAACTTTTATGCAACAGTCTTTACAATAATACAGTTTCTCTCGAGGTAACCGGGATGCAGGTTCCTCACAGGCTTTGCTGGCACTGATAGTAATGAGCTTTAAACAGGCCACTGTGCTACTAATTGTAAGATTTGAGTAAAATAGTAGTCAAACAGGATTTGTAGGTTTGAGCTTTATAACTCACGGTTTTAGTGGCTGCTGGTTCTTTAGGCTTTGGCCTAGTTGAGCTGAGATTGAAGGTATGCTGATTGTGGTTCTTTAGTGTTCAGGTCTCAAGAGAGTGCAGGAACAAGAGGGAGAATTTACAGACTACAGCCCTTTATATATTAAGGGGCTGGACTAAGCTCATTGGCCAGCAAACCTGTAGGTCCGGAACCGAGTGAACTCTGGGTACATCACATGACCCAGGAAGGACCTTAAACCTCCGTACATTCACAACGGTAGATCACATACCTGGGAAGGTCCTCTACATTTATTATACCTATACATTAAATAATAGACATGTAAATATAATTATATGAGGCGACCAAGGGGAGCCCTGCGGGAGAGCCCTGTGGGGATGGAGGAGCTCTAGCTGAGGGGACTTAATACAAGGGACTGTACGAGGTCCTGTAGCGTGACACCACAAAGTTTTAGAGAATTCTTTTTTTATTTTTCCCCAGAATGTTAGATATTCAGATTATCCTAGACTAAGAAATGAGGCCTCAGTGAGGATTGAACTCACGACCCCTGGTTTACGAGACCAGTGCTCTATCCACTGAGCTATGAGGCCATTTTTTTTGTTTGAGTGGCCATGTTTTTGTCGACTTAATATATTATGTGTCGTTCAGCAAAAAGAAATAGTAATATAAAGAAAAGCTTGTCTGTCAGATTTCATCTTCAGGATAGACTGGAAGCTTAAAGGGAATCTGTCCTCAGTGTCACCTGTACTAACCTATTGGTACAAGCTTGTAGTGTGGGTGATACTGAAGAAAATTACACTTACCATTCCCCAATCTGTGGTTTCGTTACGGCTGTTTTCCCAAGCCTCCGTGCACAGTGACATCTGTCTTCGATCTTCATAGGAAGTACTTCCTTCCCCTTTCCTGAGTCTACTATTTTGCAGAATGGAGCTCCACTCTGCAATAGACCCCTCTACTCCTATGCTGCAGAATGGAGCTCCACTCTGCAGGCAAGAACAGATTTCACTTCATGCCCACTGTACATGCGGAGGAGAAGCGTTATGCTGCAAAATGGAGCTCCTGGACTTTGTCTTTACCTGTGCTTTAGCTGGTACAAAGATGATGCTTCATTCGGACAGGATTATAATCTGGATTGTATGGGGACCCTTAGTGGAGGTTTGCCCCCCCATGTGAATGTACAGGTTACATTCACACAGGCAGGTGTACAGTGAGTTTCCTGCTTGCAGTTTGAGATGCGGCAAATTTTACGACGCAGCACAAACTCCTAGCGGGCAACTCACAGTAAACTCGAGAGAAATTGGGTTATTTCAGCTGTCCGGTCATGCCGGGAGTTGTAGTTTTGCAACAGCGGGAGGCACACTGGTTGGGAAACACTGGTCTAAGCTGATGTCAGTATCATGCTATGAAATAATTGTCTGGATAAAGCAAGAAATAGGATCCTTTAAGGTCTTTTGTTCTGATTTGCATCACTTGCAGTCCAGAATTCAGAAGGTTGAAAATATGAAGTTGTGGTGTCTGGGGGTGTTGCAATGGTGTAACAGGGTCTGGTGGTATTAACCCTTACTTGTCGTGACGCCAGGGTGGGGTTTGCTTAGTATTGAAGATCCTGCCGCCAACCGGCCCACAAACGGCAGGGATAATAAACGGAATGTCCACAGCAAAATTTATGAGATAACTGGAAACTTTTACTTGAACTTTTATGCAACAGTCTTTACAATAATACAGTTTCTCTCGAGGTAACCGGGATGCAGGTTCCTCACAGGCTTTGCTGGCACTGATAGTAATGAGCTTTAAGCGGGCCACTGTGCTACTAATGGTAAGATTTGAGTAAAATAGTAGTCAAACAGGATTTGTAGGTTTGAGCTTTATAACTCACGGTTTTAGTAGCTGCTGGTTCTTTAGGCTTTGGCCTAGTTGAGCTGAGATTGAAGATATGCTGATTGTGCTTCTTTAGTGTCCAGGTCTCAAGAGAGTGCAGGAACAAGAGGGAGAATTTACAGACTACAGCCCTTTATATATTAAGGGGCTGGACTAAGCTCATTGGCCAGCAAACCTGTAGGTCCGGAACCGAGTGAACTCTAGGTACATCACATGACCCAGGAAGGACCTTAAACCTCCGTACATTCACAACGGTAGATCACATGACCTGGGAAGGTCCTCTACATTTATTATATCTATACATTAAATAATAGACATGTAAATATAATTATATGAGGCGACCAAGGGGCAAGCCCTGCAGGAGAGCCCTGTGGGGATGGAGGAGCTCTAGCTGAGGGGACTTAATACAAGGGACTGTACGAGGTCCTGTAGCGTGACACCACAAAGTTTTAAAGAATTCTTTTTTTATTTTTCCCCAGAATGTTGGATATTCAGATTATCCTAGACTAAGAAATGAGGCCTCAGTGAGGATTGAACTCACGACCCCTGGTTTACGAGACCAGTGCTCTATCCACTAAGCTATGAGGCCATCTGTTTTGTTGGAGTGGCCATGTTTTTGTCGACTTAATATATTATGTGTCGTTCAGCAAAAAGAAATAGTAATATAAAGAAAAGCTTGTCTGTCAGATTTCATCTTCAGGATAGACTGGAAGCTTAAAGGGAATCTGTCCTCAGTGTCACCTGTACTAACCTATTGGTACAAGCTTTTAGTGTGGGTGATACTGAAGAAAATTACACTTACCATTCCCCAATCTGTGGTTTCGTTACGGCTGTTTTCCCAAGCCTCCGTGCACAGTGACATCTGTCTTCGATCTTCATAGGAAGTACTTCCTTCCCATTTCCTGAGTCTACTATTTTGCAGAATGGAGCTCCACTCTGCAATAGACCCCTCTACTCCTATGCTGCAGAATGGAGCTCCACTCTGCAGGCAAGAACAGATTTCACTTCATGCCCACTGTACATGCGGAGGAGAAGCGTTATGCTGCAAAATGGAGCTCCTGGACTTTGTCTTTACCTGTGCTTTAGCTGGTACAAAGATGATGCTTCATTCGGACAGGATTATAATCTGGATGGTATGGGGACCCTTAGTGGAGGTTTGCCCCCCCATGTGAATGTACAGGTTACATTCACACAGGCAGGTGTACAGTGAGTTTCCTGCTTGAAGTTTGAGATGCGGCAAATTTTACGACGCAGCACAAACTCCTAGCGGGAAACTCACTGTAAACTCGAGAGAAATTGGGTTATTTCAGCTGTCCGGTCATGCCGGGAGTTGTAGTTTTGCAACAGTGGGAGGCACACTGGTTAGGAAACACTGGTCTAAGCTGATGTCAGTATCATGCTATGAAATAATTGTCTGGATAAAGCAAGAAATAGGATCCTTTAAGGTCTTTTGTTCTGATTTGCATCACTTGCAGTCCAGAATTCAGGAGGTTGAAAATATGAAGTTGTGGTGTCTGGGGTGTTGCAATGGTGTAACAGGGTCTGGTGGTATTAACCCTTACTTGTCGTGACGCCAGGGTGGGGTTTGCTTAGTATTGAAGATCCTGCCGCCAACCGGCCCACAAACGGCAGGGATAATAAACGGAATGTCCACAGCAAAATTTATGAGATAACTGGAAACTTTTACTTGAACTTTTATGCAACAGTCTTTACAATAATACAGTTTCTCTCGAGGTAACCGGGATGCAGGTTCCTCACAGGCTTTGCTGGCACTGATAGTAATGAGCTTTAAGCAGGCCACTGTGCTACTAATGGTAAGATTTGAGTAAAATAGTAGTCAAACAGGATTTGTAGGTTTGAGCTTTATAACTCACGGTTTTAGTGGCTGCTGGTTCTTTAGGCTTTGGCCTAGTTGAGCTGAGATTGAAGATATGCTGATTGTGCTTCTTTAGTGTCCAGGTCTCAAGAGAGTGCAGGAAGAAGAGGGAGAATTTACAGACTACAGCCCTTTATATATTAAGGGGCTGGACTAAGCTCATTGGCCAGCAAACCTGTAGGTCCGGAATCGAGTGAACTCTGGGTACATCACATGACCCAGGAAGGACCTTAAACCTCCATACATTCACAACGGTAGATCACATGACCTGGGAAGGTCCTCTACATTTATTATACCTATACATTAAATAATAGACATGTAAATATAATTACATGAGGCGACCAAGGGGCAAGCCCTGCAGGAGAGCCCTGTGGGGATGGAGGAGCTCTAGCTGAGGGGACTTAATACAAGGGACTGTACGAGGTCCTGTAGCGTGACACCACAAAGTTTTAGAGAATTCTTTTTTTATTTTTCCCCAGAATGTTAGATATTCAGATTATCCTAGACTAAGAAATGAGGCCTCAGTGAGGAATGAACTCACGACCCCTGGTTTACTAGACCAGTGCTCTATCCACTGAGCTATGAGGCCATCTGTTTTGTTGGACCGGCCATGTTTTTGTCGACTTAATATATTATGTGTCGTTCTGCAAAAAGAAATAGTAATATAAAGAAAAGCTTGTCTGTCAGATTTCATCTTCAGGATAGACTGGAAGCTTAAAGGGAATCTGTCCTCAGTGTCACCTGTACTAACCTATTGGTACAAGCTTGTAGTGTGGGTGATACTGAAGAAAATTACACTTACCATTCCCCAATCTGTGGTTTCGTTACGGCTGTTTTCCCAAGCCTCCGTGCACAGTGACATCTGTCTTCGATCTTCATAGGAAGTACTTCCTTCCCCTTTCCTGAGTCTACTATTTTGCAGAATGGAGCTCCACTCTGCAATAGACCCCTCTACTCCTATGCTGCAGAATGGAGCTCCACTCTGCAGGCAAGAACAGATTTCACTTCATGCCCACTGTACATGCGGAGGAGAAGCGTTATGCTGCAAAATGGAGCTCCTGGACTTTGTCTTTACCTGTGCTTTAGCTGGGACAAAGATGATGCTTCATTCGGACAGGATTATAATCTGGATGGTATGGGGACCCTTAGTGGAGGTTTGCCCCCCCATGTGAATGTACAGGTTACATTCACACAGGCAGGTGTACAGTGAGTTTCCTGCTTGAAGTTTGAGGTGCAGCAAATTTTATGACGCAGCACAAACTCCTAGCGGGAAACTCACTGTAAACTCGAGAGAAATTGGGTTATTTCAGCTGTCCGGTCATGCCGGGAGTTGTAGTTTTGCAACAGCGGGAGGCACACTGGTTGGGAAACACTGGTCTAAGCTGATGTCAGTATCATGCTATGAAATAATTGTCTGGATAAAGCAAGAAATAGGATCCTTTAAGGTCTTTTGTTCTGATTTGCATCACTTGCAGTCCAGAATTCAGAAGGTTGAAAATATGAAGTTGTGGTGTCTGGGGTGTTGCAATGGTGTAACAGGGTCTGGTGGTATTAACCCTTACTTGTCATGACACAAGGGTGGGGTTTGCTTAGTATTGAAGATCCTGCCGCCAACCGGCCCACAAATGGCAGGGATAATAAACGGAATGTCCACAGCAGAATTTATGAGATAACTGGAAACTTTTACTTGAACTTTTATTCAACAGTCTTTACAATAATACAGTTTCTCTCGAGGTAACCGGGATGCAGGTTCCTCACAGGCTTTGCTGGCACTGATAGTAATGAGCTTTAAGCAGGCCACTGTGCTACTAATTGTAAGATTTGAGTAAAATAGTAGTCAAACAAGATTTGTAGGTTTGAGCTTTATAACTCACGGTTTTAGTGGCTGCTGGTTCTAGGCTTTGGCCTAGTTGAGCTGAGATTGAAGATATGCTGATTGTGCTTCTTTAGTGTCCAGGTCTCAAGAGAGTGCAGGAACAAGAGGGAGAATTTACAGACTACAGCCCTTTATATATTAAGGGGCTGGACTAAGCTCATTGGCCAGCAAACCTGTAGGTCCGGAACCGAGTGAACTCTGGGTACATCACATGACCCAGGAAGGACCTTAAACCTCCGTACATTCACAACGGTAGATCACATGACCTGGGAAGGTCCTCTACATTTATTATACCTATACATTAAATAATAGACATGTAAATATAATTATATGAGGCGACCAAGGGGCAAGCCCTGCAGGAGAGCCCTGTGGGGATGGAGGAGCTCTAGCTGAGGGGACTTAATACAAGGGACTGTACGAGGTCTTGTAGCGTGACCCCACAAAGTTTTAAAGAATTCTTTTTTTATTTTTCCCCAGAATGTTAGATATTCAGATTATCCTAGACTAAGAAATGAGGCCCCAGTGAGCATTGAACTCACAACCCCTGGTTTACAAGACCAGTGCTCTATCCACTGAGCTATGAGGCCATCTGTTTTGTTGGAGTGGCAATGTTTTTGTCAACTTAATATATTATGTGTCGTTCTGCAAAAAGAAATAGTAATATAAAGAAAAGCTTGTCTGTCAGATTTCATCTTCAGGATAGACTGGAAGCTTAACCCCTTAAGGACACATGACGTTCTCATACGTCTCCATTTCCGAGTCCTTAAGGACACATGACGTATGAGAACGTCATGTGTTTTACCGGCCCCCCGCAACCATCTGGAGCGGAGCCGGTCCCCGATGCCTGCTGAAATCGTTCAGCAGGCATCGGGGCATATCGCCCAGGGGGGTCATTATGACCCCCCATGTCGGCGATGGCCGCAGATCGCTGGACAATTCAGTCCAGCGATCTGCGGCGGATTCCGGGTCAATCGGGTCTCCAGTGACCCGGTGACCCGGAATTATTGGCTGATCGGGGCCGTCAGAGACGGCCCCGATCAGCCAGAGCCAGCAGGGGTGAGGTGGCACTGGTGCCACCTCACGATCGCCCTGATTCGTCGGCCGGATTACCGGCCGACCAATCAGGGCGCCTGCTGCGGGTGTCACTCCCGCAACCCGCTCCGCCCCTCTTCCGGAGGACGTGAGCGGGTGCGGGAAGACGACCCCCGGTGCTGGGGACCCCGATCCCCGGCGTCCCTGTTGGGATCGGGGCCCCAGGAGCAGCGGCGGCGGCGGAGACGACGAGGGACTGACCTGTGCGGCGAGGATCGTTGGAGGTGAGTGACAGCCTCCTGCTGTTGCTTAGCAACAGCTCCCAGCATGCAACAAGGGCATGCTGGGAGCTGTAGTTATGCAACAGCAGGAGGCAGACCACCACAACTCCCAGCATGCCCTTATGGGCATGCTGGGACTTGTAGTTTTGCAACAGCTGGAGGCACATTCTTTCTATGGAAAAGTGTACCTTCAGCTGTTGTGTAACTACAACTCCCAGCTTGCACAATCAGCTAAAGTGCATGCTGGGAGTTGTAGTGGTGCATCTGGTGGTTGCATAACTACAACTCCCAGCATGCCCGTTGGCTGTCGGTGACTGCTGAGAGTTGTAGTTTTGCAACAGCTGAAGGCACACTGAGTTAAGTAGTAAACCAGTGTGTCTCCAGCTGTTGCATAACTACAATCCCCAGCCAAAGTAGTATGCCTCCAGCTGTTGCATAACTACAACACCCAGCATGCCCTTCCGCTGTCCGTACATGCTGGGGGTTGTAGCTTTTGCAACAGCTGAAGGCACACTGGTTGCAAAACACTGAGTTTGTTACCAAACTCGGTGTTTCACAACCAGTGTGCCTCCAGCTGTTGCAAAACTACACCTCCCAGCATGCACTGATGGACCGTACATGCTGGGAGTTGTAGTTTTGCAACAGCTGGATGTTCCCCCCCCAATGTGAACGTACAGGGTACACTCACATGGGCGGAGGATTACAGTTAGTATCCGGCTGCAAGTTTGAGGTACGGCAAAATTTCTGCCGCAGCTCAAACTGCCAGCGAGAAACTACTGTGAACCCCCCGCCCGTGCGACTGTACCCTGAAAACACTACACTACACTAACACACAATAAAATAAAAAGTAAAAAACACTACATATACACATACCCCTACACAGCCCCCCTCCCCTCCCCAATAAAAATGAAAAACGTCTGGTACGCCACTGTTTCCAGAACGGAGCCTCCAGCGGTTGCAAAACTACAACTCCCAGCATGCACTGATAGACCGTACATGCTGGGAGTTGTAGTTTTGCAACAGCTGGATGTTCCCCCCCCCCCCCAATGTGAACGTACAGGGTATACTCACATGGGCGGAGGATTACAGTAAGTATCCGGCTGCAAGTTTGAGCTGCGTCAAATTTTCTGCCGTAGCTCAAACTGCCAGCGAGAAACTACTGTGAACCCCCGCCCGTGCGACTGTACCCTAAAAACACTACACTACACTAACACAAAATAAAATAAAAAGTAAAAAACACTACATATACACATACCCCTATACAACCCCCCTCCCCAATAAAAATGAAAAACGTCTGGTACGCCACTGTTTCCAAAACGGAGCCTCCAGCTGTTGCAAAACAACTACTCCCAGTATTGCCAGATAGCCGTTGACTGTCTAGGCATGCTGGGAGTTTTACAACAGCTGGAGGCACCCTGTTTGGGAATCACTGGCGTAGAATACCCCTATGTCCACCCCTATGCAAGTCCCTAATTTAGGCCTCAAATGCGCATGGCGCTCTCACTTTGGAGCCCTGTCGTATTTCAAGGCAACAGTTTAGGGCCACATATGGGGTATCGCCGTACTCGGGAGAAATTGGGCTTCAAATTTTGGGGGGTATTTTCTGCTATTACCCTTTTAAAAAATGTAAAATTTTTGGGAAAACAAGCATTTTAGGTAAAAAAAATATATATTTTTTTACATATGCAAAAGTCGTGAAACACCTGTAGGGTATTAAGGTTCAAATTACCCCTTGTTACGTTCCCCGAGGGGTCTAGTTTCCAAAATAGTATGCCATGTGTTTTTTTTTTGCTGTCCTGGCACCATAGGGGCTTCCTAAATGCGGCATGCCCCCAGAGCAAAATTCACTTTCAAAAAGCCAAATGTGACTCCTTCTCTTCTGAGACCTGTAGTGCGCCAGCAGAGCACTTTTCACACCCATATGGGGTGTTTTCTGAATCGGGAGAAATTGGGCTTCAAATTTTGGGGGGTATTTTCTGCTATTACCCTTTTTAAAATTGTAAAAATTTTGGGAAACCAAGCATTTTAGGTAAAAAAAATATATATTTTTTTACATATGCAAAAGTCGTGAAACACCTGTAGGGTATTAAGGTTCACATTACCCCTTGTTACGTTCCCCGAGGGGTCTAGTTTCCAAAATGGTATGCCATGTGTTTTTTTTTTGCTGTCCTGGCACCATAGGGGCTTCCTAAATGCGGCATGCCCCCAGAGCAAAATTCACTTTCAAAAAGCCAAATGTGACTCCTTCTCTTCTGAGACCTGTAGTGCGCCAGCAGAGCACTTTTCACACCCATATGGGGTGTTTTCTGAATCGGGAGAAATTGGGCTTCAAATTTTGGGGGGTATTTTCTGCTATTACCCTTTTTAAAATTGTAAAAATTTTGGGAAACCAAGCATTTTAGGTAAAAAAAAATATATTTTTTTACATATGCAAAAGTCGTGAAACACCTGTAGGGTATTAAGGTTCACATTACCCCTTGTTACGTTCCCCGAGGGGTCTAGTTTCCAAAATGGTATGCCATGTGGTTTTTTTTTGCTGTTCTGGCACCATAGGGGCTTCCTAAATGCGGCATGCCCCCAGAGCAAAATTTGCTTTCAAAAAGCCAAATGTGACTCCTTCTCTTCTGAGACCTGTAGTGCACCAGCAGAGCACTTTTCACCCCCATGCGAGGTGTTTTCTGTATCGGGAGAAATTGGGCTTCAAATTTTGGGGGGTATTTTCTGCTATTACCCTTTTTAAAAATGTAAAATTTTTGGGAAACCAAGCATTTTAGGTAAAAAAAATATATATTTTTTTTACATATGCAAAAGTCGTGAATCACCTGTAGGGTATTAAGGTTCACTTTACCCCTTGTTACGTTCCCTGAGGGGTCTAGTTTCCAAAATGGTATGCCATGTGTTTTTTTTTTTGCTGTCCTGGCACCAAAGGGGCTTCCTAAATGCGGCATGCCCCCCAAAAACCATTTGTCGCTCCTTCCCTTCTGAGCCCTCTACTGCGCCCGCCGAACAATTAACATAGACATATGAGGTATGTGCTTACTCGAGAGAAATTGGGTTTCAAATACAAGTAAAAAATTTTTCCTTTTTATCCCTTGTAAAAATTCAAAAATTGGGTCTACAAGAACATGCGAGTGTAAAAAATGAAGATTTTGAATTTTCTCCTTCACTTTGCTGCTATTCCTGTGAAACACCTAAAGGGTTAATACACTTACTGAATGTTTTTTTGAATACTTTAGGGGGTGTAGTTTTTATAATGGGGTCTTTTATGGGGTATTTCTAATATGAAGACCCTTCAAATCCACTTCAAAACTGAACTGGTCCCTGAAAAATAGTGAGTTTGAAAATTTTGTGAAAAATTTCAAAATTGCTACTGAACTTTGAAGCCCTATGGTGTCTTCCAAAAGTAAAAACTCATAAATTTTATGATGCAAACATAAAGTAGACATATTGTATATGTGAACCCCAAAAAAATATATTTTGAATATCCATTTTCCTTACAAGCAGAGAGCTTCAAAGTTAGAAAAATGCAAAAATTTCATTTTTTTCATCAAATTTTGGGATTTTTCACCAAGAAAGGATGCAAGTTACCATAAAATTTTACCACTAAGTTAAAGTAGAATATGTCACGAAAAAACAATCTCGGAATCAGAATGATAACTAAAAGCATTCCAGAGTTATTAACGTTTAAAGTGACAGTGGTCAGAATTGCAAAAAACGCTCCGGTCCTTAAGGTATAAAATGGCCTGGTCCTTAAGGGGTTAAAGGGAATCTGTCCTCAGTGTCACCTGTACTAACCTATTGGTACAAGCTTGTAGTGTGGGTGATACTGAAGAAAATTACACTTACCATTCCCCAATCTGTGGTTTCGTTATGGCTGTTTTCCCAAGCCTCCGTGCACAGTGACATCTGTCTTCGATCTTCATAGGAAGTACTTCCTTCCCCTTTCCTGAGTCTACTATTTTGCAGAATGGAGCTCCACTGTGCAGGCAAGAACAGATTTCACTTCATGCCCACTGTACATGCAGAGGAGAAGCGTTATGCTGCAAAATGGAGCTCCTGGACTTTGTCTTTACCTGTGCTTTAGCTGGGACAAAGATGATGCTTCATTCGGACAGGATTATAATCTGGAAGTGTATGGGGACCCTTAGTGGAGGTTTGCCCCCCCATGTGAATGTACAGGTTACATTCACACAGGCAGGTGTACAGTGAGTTTCCTGCTTGAAGTTTGAGATGCGGCAAATTTTACGACGCAGCACAAACTCCTAGCGGGAAACTCACTGTAAACTCGAGAGAAATTGGGTTATTTCAGCTGTCCGGTCATGCCGGGAGTTGTAGTTTTGCAACAGCGGGAGGCACACTGGTTGGGAAACACTGGTCTAAGCTGATGTCAGTATCATGCTATGAAATAATTGTCTGGATAAAGCAAGAAATAGGATCCTTTAAGGTCTTTTGTTCTGATTTGCATCACTTGCAGTCCAGAATTCAGAAGGTTGAAAATATGAAGTTGTGGTGTCTGGGGTGTTGCAATGGTGTAACAGGGTCTGGTGGTATTAACCCTTACTTGTCATGACGCCAGGGTGGGGTTTGCTTAGTATTGAAGATCCTGCCGCCAACCGGCCCACAAACGGCAGGGATAATAAACAGAATGTCCACAGCAAAATTTATGAGATAACTGGAAACTTTTACTTGAACTTTTATGCAACAGTCTTTACAATGATACAGATTCTCTCGAGGTAACCGGGATGCAGGTTCCTCACAGGCTTTGCTGGCACTGATAGTAATGAGCTTTAAGCAGGCCACTGTGCTACTAATGGTAAGATTTGAGTAAAATAGTAGTCAAACAGGATTTGTAGGTTTGAGCTTTATAACTCACGGTTTTAGTGGCTGCTGGTTCTTTAGGCTTTGGCCTAGTCGAGCTTAGATTGAAGATATGCTGATTGTGCTTCTTTAGTGTCCAGGTCTCAAGAGAGTGCAGGAACAAGAGGGAGAATTTACAGACTACAGCCCTTTATATATTAAGGGGCTGGACTAAGCTCATTGGCCAGCAAACCTGTAGGTCGGGAACCGAGTGAACTCTGGGTACATCACATGACCCAGGAAGGACCTTAAACCTCCGTACATTCACAACGGTAGATCACATGACCTGGGAAGGTCCTCTACATTTATTATACCTATACATTAAATAATAGACATGTAAATATAATTATATAAGGTGACCAAGGGGCAGGCCCTGCAGGAGAGCCCTGTGGGGATGGAGGAGCTCTAGCTGAGGGGACTTAATACAAGGGACTGTACGAGGTCCTGTAGCGTGACACCAGAAAGTTTTAGAGAATTCTTTTTTTTATTTTTCCCCAGAATGTTAGATATTCAGATTATCCTAGACTAAGAAATGAGGCCTCAGTGAGGATTGAACTCACGACCCCTGGTTTACGAGACCAGTGCTCTATCCACTGAGCTATGAGGCCATCTGTTTTGTTGGAGTGGCCATGTTTTTGTCGACTTAATATATTATGTGTCGTTCAGCAAAAAGAAATAGTAATATAAAGAAAAGCTTGTCTGTCAGATTTCATCTTCAGGATAGACTGGAAGCTTAAAGGGAATCTGTCCTCAGTGTCACCTGTACTAACCTATTGGTACAAGCTTGTAGTGTGGGTGATACTGAAGAAAATTACACTTACCATTCCCCAATCTGTGGTTTCGTTACGGCTATTTTCCCAAGCCTCCGTGCACAGTGACATCTGTCTTCGATCTTCATAGGAAGTACTTCCTTCCCCTTTCCTGAGTCTACTTTTTTGCAGAATGGAGCTCCACTCTGCAATAGACCCCTCTACTCCTATGCTGCAGAATGGAGCTCCACTCTGCAGGCAAGAACAGATTTCACTTCATGCCCACTGTACATGCGGAGGAGAAGCGTTATGCTGCAAAATGGAGCTCCTGGACTTTGTCTTTACCTGTGCTTTAGCTGGGACAAAGATGATGCTTCATTCGGACAGGATTATAATCTGGATGGTATGGGGACCCTTAGTGGAGGTTTGCCCCCCCATGTGAATGTACAGGTTACATTCACACAGGCAGGTGTACAGTGAGTTTTCTGCTTGAAGTTTGAGATGCGGCAAATTTTACGACGCAGCACAAACTCCTAGCGGGAAACTCACTGTAAACTCGAGAGAAATTGGGTTATTTCAGCTGTCCGGTCATGCCGGGAGTTGTAGTTTTGCAACAGCGGGAGGCACACTGGTTGGGAAACACTGGTCTAAGCTGATGTCAGTATCATGCTATGAAATAATTGTCTGGATAAAGCAAGAAATAGGATCCTTTAAGGTCTTTTGTTCTGATTTGCATCACTTGCAGTCCAGAATTCAGATGGTTGAAAATATGAAGTTGTGGTGTCTGGGGTGTTGCAATGGTGTAACAGGGTCTGGTGGTATTAACCCTTACTTGTCGTGACGCCAGGGTGGGGTTTGCTTAGTATTGAAGATCCTGCCGCCAACCGGCCCACAAACGGCAGGGATAATAAACAGAATGTCCACAGCAAAATTTATGAGATAACTGGAAACTTTTACTTGAACTTTTATGCAACAGTCTTTACAATAATACAGTTTCTCTCGAGGTAACCGGGATGCAGGTTCCTCACAGGCTTTGCTGGCACTGATAGTAATGAGCTTTAAACAGGCCACTGTGCTACTAATTGTAAGATTTGAGTAAAATAGTAGTCAAACAGGATTTGTAGGTTTGAGCTTTATAACTCACGGTTTTAGTGGCTGCTGGTTCTTTAGGCTTTGGCCTAGTTGAGCTGAGATTGAAGGTATGCTGATTGTGGTTCTTTAGTGTTCAGGTCTCAAGAGAGTGCAGGAACAAGAGGGAGAATTTACAGACTACAGCCCTTTATATATTAAGGGGCTGGACTAAGCTCATTGGCCAGCAAACCTGTAGGTCCGGAACCGAGTGAACTCTGGGTACATCACATGACCCAGGAAGGACCTTAAACCTCCGTACATTCACAACGGTAGATCACATGACCTGGGAAGGTCCTCTACATTTATTATACCTATACATTAAATAATAGACATGTAAATATAATTATATGAGGCGACCAAGGGGCAAGCCCTGCAGGAGAGCCCTGTGGGGATGGAGGAGCTCTAGCTGAGGGGACTTAATACAAGGGACTGTACGAGGTCCTGTAGCGTGACACCACAAAGTTTTAGAGAATTCTTTTTTTATTTTTCCCCAGAATGTTAGATATTCAGATTATCCTAGACTAAGAAATGAGGCCTCTGTGAGGATTGAACTCACGACCCCTGGTTTACGAGACCAGTGCTCTATCCACTGAGCTATGAGGCCATCTGTTTTGTTGGAGTGGCCATGTTTTTGTCGACTTAATATATTATGTGTCGTTCAGCAAAAAGAAATAGTAATATAAAGAAAAGCTTGTCTGTCAGATTTCATCTTCAGGATAGACTGGAAGCTTAAAGGGAATCTGTCCTCAGTGTCACCTGTACTAACCTATTGGTACAAGCTTGTAGTGTGGGTGATACTGAAGAAAATTACACTTACCATTCCCCAATCTGTGGTTTCGTTACGGCTGTTTTCCCAAGCCTCCGTGCACAGTGACATCTGTCTTCGATCTTCATAGGAAGTACTTCCTTCCCCTTTCCTGAGTCTACTATTTTGCAGAATGGAGCTCCCCTCTGCAATAGACCCCTCTACTCCTATGCTGCAGAATGGAGCTCCACTCTGCAGGCAAGAACAGATTTCACTTCATGCCCACTGTACATGCGGAGGAGAAGCGTTATGCTGCAAAATGGAGCTCCTGGACTTTGTCTTTACCTGTGCTTTAGCTGGGACAAAGATGATGCTTCATTCGGACAGGATTATAATCTGGATGGTATGGGGACCCTTAGTGGAGGTTTGCCCCCCCATGTGAATGTACAGGTTACATTCACACAGGCAGGTGTACAGTGAGTTTCCTGCTTGAAGTTTGAGATGCGGCAAATTTTACGACGCAGCACAAACTCCTAGCGGGAAACTCACTGTAAACTCGAGAGAAATTGGGTTATTTCAGCTGTCCGGTCATGCCGGGAGTTGTAGTTTTGCAACAGCGGGAGGCACACTGGTTGGGAAACACTGGTCTAAGCTGATGTCAGTATCATGCTATGAAATAATTGTCTGGATAAAGCAAGAAATAGGATCCTTTAAGGTCTTTTGTTCTGATTTGCATCACTTGCAGTCCAGAATTCAGAAGGTTGAAAATATGAAGTTGTGGTGTCTGGGGTGTTGCAATGGTGTAACAGGGTCTGGTGGTATTAACCCTTACTTGTCGTGACGCCAGGGTGGGGTTTGCTTAGTATTGAAGATCCTGCCGCCAACCGGCCCACAAACGGCAGGGATAATAAACAGAATGTCCACAGCAAAATTTATGAGATAACTGGAAACTTTTACTTGAACTTTTATGCAACAGTCTTTACAATAATACAGTTTCTCTCGAGGTAACCGGGATGCAGGTTCCTCACAGGCTTTGCTGGCACTGATAGTAATGAGCTTTAAACAGGCCACTGTGCTGCTAATTGTAAGATTTGAGTAAAATAGTAGTCAAACAGGATTTGTAGGTTTGAGCTTTATAACTCACGGTTTTAGTGGCTGCTGGTTCTTTAGGCTTTGGCCTAGTTGAGCTGAGATTGAAGGTATGCTGATTGTGGTTCTTTAGTGTCCAGGTCTCAAGAGAGTGCAGGAACAAGAGGGAGAATTTACAGACTACAGCCCTTTATATATTAAGGGTCTGGACTAAGCTCATTGGCCAGCAAACCTGTAGGTCCGGAACCGAGTGAACTCTGGGTACATCACATGACCCAGGAAGGACCTTAAACCTCCGTACATTCACAACGGTAGATCACATGACCTGGGAAGGTCCTCTACATTTATTATACCTATACATTAAATAATAGACATGTAAATATAATTATATAAGGCGACAAAGGGGCAAGCCCTGCAGGAGAGCCCTGTGGGGATGGAGGAGCTCTAGCTGAGGGGACTTAATACAAGGGACTGTACGAGGTCCTGTAGCGTGACACCAGAAAGTTTTAGAGAATTCTTTTTTTTATTTTTCCCCAGAATGTTAGATATTCAGATTATCCTAGACTAAGAAATGAGGCCTCAGTGAGGATTGAACTCACGACCCCTGGTTTACGAGACCAGTGCTCTATCCACTGAGCTATGAGGCCATCTGTTTTGTTGGAGTGGCCATGTTTTTGTCGACTTAATATATTATGTGTCGTTCAGCAAAAAGAAATAGTAATATAAAGAAAAGCTTGTCTGTCAGTTTTCATCTTCAGGATAGACTGGAAGCTTAAAGGGAATCTGTCCTCAGTGTCACCTGTACTAACCTATTGGTACAAGCTTGTAGTGTGGGTGATACTGAAGAAAATTACACTTACCATTCCCCAATCTGTGGTTTCGTTACGGCTGTTTTCCCAAGCCTCCGTGCACAGTGACATCTGTCTTCGATCTTCATAGGAAGTACTTCCTTCCCCTTTCCTGAGTCTACTATTTTGCAGAATGGAGCTCCACTCTGCAATAGACCCCTCTACTCCTATGCTGCAGAATGGAGCTCCACTCTGCAGGCAAGAACAGATTTCACTTCATGCCCACTGTACATGCGGAGGAGAAGCGTTATGCTGCAAAATGGAGCTCCTGGACTTTGTCTTTACCTGTGCTTTAGCTGGGACAAAGATGATGCTTCATTCGGACAGGATTATAATCTGGATGGTATGGGGACCCTTAGTGGAGGTTTGCCCCCCCATGTGAATGTACAGGTTACATTCACACAGGCAGGTGTACAGTGAGTTTCCTGCTTGAAGTTTGAGATGCGGCAAATTTTACGACGCAGCACAAACTCCTAGCGGGAAACTCACTGTAAACTCGAGAGAAATTGGGTTATTTCAGCTGTCCGGTCATGCCGGGAGTTGTAGTTTTGCAACAGCGGGAGGCACACTGGTTGGGAAACACTGGTCTAAGCTGATGTCAGTATCATGCTATGAAATAATTGTCTGGATAAAGCAAGAAATAGGATCCTTTAAGGTCTTTTGTTCTGATTTGCATCACTTGCAGTCCAGAATTCAGATGGTTGAAAATATGAAGTTGTGGTGTCTAAGGTGTTGCAATGGTGTAACAGGGTCTGGTGGTATTAACCCTTACTTGTCGTGACGCCAGGGTGGGGTTTGCTTAGTATTGAAGATCCTGCCGCCAACCGGCCCACAAACGGCAGGGATAATAAACAGAATGTCCACAGCAAAATTTATGAGATAACTGGAAACTTTTACTTGAACTTTTATGCAACAGTCTTTACAATAATACAGTTTCTCTCGAGGTAACCGGGATGCAGGTTCCTCACAGGCTTTGCTGGCACTGATAGTAATGAGCTTTAAGCAGGCCACTGTGCTACTAATGGTAAGATTTGAGTAAAATAGTAGTCAAACAGGATTTGTAGGTTTGAGCTTTATAACTCACTGTTTTATTGGCTGCTGGTTCTTTAGGCTTTGGCCTAGTTGAGCTGAGATTGAAGATATGCTGATTGTGCTTCTTTAGTGTCCAGGTCTCAAGAGAGTGCAGGAACAAGAGGGAGAATTTACAGACTACAGCCCTTTATATATTAAGGGGCTGGACTAAGCTCATTGGCCAGCAAACCTGTAGGTCCGGAACCGAGTGAACTCTAGGTACATCACATGACCCAGGAAGGACCTTAAACCTCCGTACATTCACAACGGTAGATCACATGACCTGGGAAGGTCCTCTACATTTATTATACCTATACATTAAATAATAGACATGTAAATATAATTATATACGGCGACCAAGGGGCAAGCCCTGCAGGAGAGCCCTGTAGGAGCTCTAGCTGAGGGGACTTAATACAAGGGACTGTACGAGGTCCTGTAGCGTGACACCACAAAGTTTTAGAGAATTCTTTTTTTATTTTTCCCCAGAATGTTAGATATTCAGATTATCCTAGACTAAGAAATGAGGCCTCAGGGAGGATTGAACTCACGACCCCTGGTTTACGAGACCAGTGCTCTATCCACTGAGCTATGAGGTCATCTGTTTTGTTGGAGTGGCCATGTTTTTGTCGACTTAATATATTATGTGTCGTTCAGCAAAAAGAAATAGTAATATAAAGAAAAGCTTGTCTGTCAGATTTCATCTTCAGGATAGACTGGAAGCTTAAAGGGAATCTGTCCTCAGTGTCACCTGTACTAACCTATTGGTACAAGCTTGTAGTGTGGGTGATACTGAAGAAAATTACACTTACCATTCCCCAATCTGTGGTTTCGTTACGGCTGTT
Organism: Hyla sarda; assembly: GCF_029499605.1. NCBI lineage: Eukaryota > Metazoa > Chordata > Amphibia > Anura > Hylidae > Hyla > Hyla sarda. The sequence continues at coordinate 39,844,226 of NC_079189.1, read as the reverse complement.
TTCCCAAGCCTCCGTGCACAGTGACATCTGTCTTCGATCTTCATAGGAAGTACTTCCTTCCCCTTTCCTGAGTCTACTATTTTGCAGAATGGAGCTCCACTCTGCAATAGACCCCTCTACTCCTATGCTGCAGAATGGAGCTCCACTCTGCAGGCAAGAACAGATTTCACTTCATGCCCACTGTACATGCGGAGGAGAAGCGTTATGCTGCAAAATGGAGCTCCTGGACTTTGTCTTTACCTGTGCTTTAGCTGGGACAAAGATGATGCTTCATTCGGACAGGATTATAATCTGGATGGTATGGGGACCCTTAGTGGAGGTTTGCCCCCCCATGTGAATGTACAGGTTACATTCACACAGGCAGGTGTACAGTGAGTTTCCTGCTTGAAGTTTGAGATGCGGCAAATTTTACGACGCAGCACAAACTCCTAGCGGGAAACTCACTGTAAACTCGAGAGAAATTGGGTTATTTCAGCTGTCCGGTCATGCCGGGAGTTGTAGTTTTGCAACAGCGGGAGGCACACTGGTTGGGAAACACTGGTCTAAGCTGATGTCAGTATCATGCTATGAAATAATTGTCTGGATAAAGCAAGAAATAGGATCCTTTAAGGTCTTTTGTTCTGATTTGAATCACTTGCAGTCCAGAATTCAGAAGGTTGAAAATATGAAGTTGTGGTGTCTGGGGTGTTGCAATGGTGTAACAGGGTCTGGTGGTATTAACCCTTACTTGTCGTGACTCCAGGGTGGGGTTTGCTTAGTATTGAAGATCCTGCCGCCAACCGGCCCACAAACGGCAGGGATAATAAACGGAATGTCAACAGCAAAATTTATGAGATAACTGGAAACTTTTACTTGAACTTTTATGCAACAGTCTTTACAATAATACAGTTTCTCTCGAGGTAACCGGGATGCAGGTTCCTCACAGGCTTTGCTGGCACTGATAGTAATGAGCTTTAAGCAGGCCACTGTGCTACTAATTGTAAGATTTGAGTAAAATAGTAGTCAAACAGGATTTGTAGGTTTGAGCTTTATAACTCACGGTTTTAGTGGCTGCTGGTTCTTTAGGCTTAGGCCTAGTTGAGCTGAGATTGAAGGTATGCTGATTGTGCTTCTTTAGTGTCCAGGTCTCAAGAGAGTGCAGGAACAAGAGGGAGAATTTACAGACTACAGCCCTTTATATATTAAGGGGCTGGACTAAGCTCATTGGCCAGCAAACCTGTAGGTCCGGAACCGAGTGAACTCTGGGTACATCACATGACCCAGGAAGGACCTTAAACCTCCGTACATTCACAACGGTAGATCACATGACCTGGGAAGGTCCTCTACATTTATTATACCTATAAATTAAATAATAGACATGTAAATATAATTATATGAGGCGACCAAGGGGCAAGCCCTGCGAGGATGGAGGAGCTCTAGCTGAGGGGACTTAATACAAGGGACTGTACGAGGTCCTGTAGCGTGACACCACAAAGTTTTAAAGAATTCTTTTTTTATTTTTCTCCAGAATGTTAGATATTCAGATTATCCTAGACTAAGAAATGAGGCCTCAGTGAGGATTGAACTCACGACCCCTGGTTTACGAGACCAGTGCTCTATCCACTGAGCTATGAGGCCATCTGTTTTGTTGGAGTGGCCATGTATTTGTCGACTTAATATATGATGTGTCGTTCAGCAAAAAGAAATAGTAATATAAAGAAAAGCTTGTCTGTCAGATTCCATCTTCAGGATAGACTGGAAGCTTAAAGGGAATCTGTCCTCAGTGTCACCTGTACTAACCTATTGGTACAAGCTTGTAGTGTGGGTGATACTGAAGAAAATTACACTTACCATTCCCCAATCTGTGGTTTCGTTACGGCTGTTTTCCCAAGCCTCCGTGCACAGTGACATCTGTCTTCGATCTTCATAGGAAGTACTTCCTTCCCCTTTCCTGAGTCTACTATTTTGCAGAATGGAGCTCCACTCTGCAATAGACCCCTCTACTCCTATGCTGCAGAATGGAGCTCCACTCTGCAGGCAAGAACAGATTTCACTTCATGCCCACTGTACATGCGGAGGAGAAGCGTTATGCTGCAAAATGGAGCTCCTGGACTTTGTCTTTACCTGTGCTTTAGCTGGGACAAAGATGATGCTTCATTCGGACAGGATTATAATCTGGATGGTATGGGGACCCTTAGTGGAGGTTTGCCCCCCCATGTGAATGTACAGGTTACATTCACACAGGCAGGTGTACAGTGAGTTTCCTGCTTGAAGTTTGAGATGTGGCAAATTTTACGACGCAGCACAAACTCCTAGCGGGAAACTCACTGTAAACTCGAGAGAAATTGGGTTATTTCAGCTGTCCGGTCATGCCGGGAGTTGTAGTTTTGCAACAGCGGGAGGCACACTGGTTGGGAAACACTGGTCTAAGCTGATGTCAGTATCATGCTATGAAATAATTGTCTGGATAAAGCAAGAAATAGGATCCTTTAAGGTCTTTTGTTCTGATTTGCATCACTTGCAGTCCAGAATTCAGAAGGTTGAAAATATGAAGTTGTGGTGTCTGGGGTGTTGCAATGGTGTAACAGGGTCTGGTGGTATTAACCCTTACTTGTCGTGACGCCAGGGTGGGGTTTGCTTAGTATTGAAGATCCTGCCGCCAACCGGCCCACAAACGGCAGGGATAATAAACGGAATGTCCACAGCAAAATTTATGAGATAACTGGAAACTTTTACTTGAACTTTTATGCAACAGTCTTTACAATAATACAGTTTCTCTCGAGGTAACCGGGATGCAGGTTCCTCACAGGCTTTGCTGGCACTGATAGTAATGAGCTTTAAGCAGGCCACTGTGCTACTAATGGTAAGATTTGAGTAAAATAGTAGTCAAACAGGATTTGTAGGTTTGAGCTTTATAACTCACGGTTTTAGTGGCTGCTGGTTCTTTAGGCTTTGGCCTAGTTGAGCTGAGATTGAAGATATGCTGATTGTGCTTCTTTAGTGTCCAGGTCTCAAGAGAGTGCAGGAACAAGAGGGAGAATTTACAGACTACAGCCCTTTATATATTAAGGGGCTGGACTAAGCTCATTGGCCAGCAAACCTGTAGGTCCGGAACCGAGTGAACTCTGGGTACATCACATGACCCAGGAAGGACCTTAAACCTCCGTACATTCACAACGGTAGATCACATGACCTGGGAAGGTCCTCTACATTTATTATACCTATACATTAAATAATAGACATGTAAATATAATTATATGAGGCGACCAAGGGGCAAGCCCTGCAGGAGAGCCCTGTGGGGATGGAGAAGCTTTAGCTGAGGGGACTTAATACAAGGGACTGTACGAGGTCCTGTAGCGTGACACCACAAAGTTTTTAAGAATTCTTTTTTTATTTTTCCCCAGAATGTTAGATATTCTGATTATCCTAAACTAAGAAATTAGGCTTCAGTGAGGATTGAACTCACGACCCCTGGTTTACGAGACCAGTGCTCTATCCACTGAGCTATGAGGCCATCTGTTTTGTTCGAGTGGCCATGTTTTTGTCGGCTTGATATATTATGTGTCGTTCAGCAAAAAGAAATGGTAATATAAAGAAAAGCTTGTCTGTCAGATTTCATCTTCAGGATAGACTGGAAGCTTAAAGGGAATCTGTCCTCAGTGTCACCTGTACTAACCTATTGGTACAAGCTTGTAGTGTGGGTGATACTGAAGAAAATTACACTTACCATTGCCCAATCTGTGGTTTCGTTACGGCTGTTTTCCCAAGCCTCCCTGCACAGTGACATCTGTCTTCGATCTTCATAGGAAGTACTTCCTTCCCCTTTCCTGAGTCTACTTTTTTGCAGAATGGAGCTCCACTCTGCAATAGACCCCTCTACTCCTATGCTGCAGAATGGAGCTCCACTCTGCAGGCAAGAACAGATTTCACTTCATGCCCACTGTACATGCGGAGGAGAAGCGTTATGCTGCAAAATGGAGCTCCTGGACTTTGTCTTTACCTGTGCTTTAGCTGGGACAAAGATGATGCTTCATTCGGACAGGATTATAATCTGGAAGTGTATGGGGACCCTTAGTGGAGGTTTGCCCCCCCATGTGAATGTACAGGTTACATTCACACAGGCAGGTGTACAGTGAGTTTCCTGCTTGAAGTTTGAGATGCGGCAAATTTTACGACGCAGCACAAACTCCTAGCGGAAAACTCACTGTAAACTCGAGAGAAATTGGGTTATTTCAGCTGTCCGGTCATGCCGGGAGTTGTAGTTTTGCAACAGCGGGAGGCACACTGGTTGGGAAACACTGGTCTAAGCTGATGTCAGTATCATGCTATGAAATAATTGTCTGGATAAAGCAAGAAATAGGATCCTTTAAGGTCTTTTGTTCTGATTTGCATCACTTGCAGTCCAGAATTCAGAAGGTTGAAAATATGAAGTTGTGGTGTCTGGGGTGTTGCAATGGTGTAACAGGGTCTGGTGATATTAACCCTTACTTGTCGTGACACAAGGGTGGGGTTTGCTTAGTATTGAAGATCCTGCCGCCAACCGGCCCACAAATGGCAGGGATAATAAACGGAATGTCCACAGCAGAATTTATGAGATAACTGGAAACTTTTACTTGAACTTTTATGCAACAGTCTTTACAATAATACAGTTTCTCTCGAGGTAACCGGGATGCAGGTTCCTCACAGGCTTTGCTGGCACTGATAGTAATGAGCTTTAAGCAGGCCACTGTGCTACTAATTGTAAGATTTGAGTAAAATAGTAGTCAAACAAGATTTGTAGGTTTGAGCTTTATAACTCACGGTTTTAGTGGCTGCTGGTTCTTTAGGCTTTGGCCTAGTTGAGCTGAGATTGAAGATATGCTGATTGTGCTTCTTTAGTGTCCAGGTCTCAAGAGAGTGCAGGAACAAGAGGGAGAATTTACAGACTACAGCCCTTTATATATTAAGGGGCTGGACTAAGCTCATTGGCCAGCAAACCTGTAGGTCCGGAACCGAGTGAACTCTGGGTACATCACATGACCCAGGAAGGACCTTAAACCTCCGTACATTCACAACGGTAGATCACATGACCTGGGAAGGTCCTCTACATTTATTATACCTATACATTAAATAATAGACATGTAAATATAATTATATGAGGCGACCAAGGGGCAAGCCCTGCAGGAGAGCCCTGTGGGGATGGAGGAGCTCTAGCTGAGGGGACTTAATACAAGGGACTGTACGAGGTCTTGTAGCGTGACCCCACAAAGCTTTAAAGAATTATTTTTTTATTTTTCCACAGAATGTTAGATATTCAGATTATCCTAGACTAAGAAATGAGTCCTCAGTGAGGATTGAATTCACGATCCCTGGTTTACGAGACCAGTGCTCTATCCACTGAGCTATGAGGCCATCTGGTTTGGCAGAGTGGCCATGTTTTTGTCGACTTGATATATTACGTGTTGTTCAGCAGAAAGAAATAGTAATATAAAGAAAAGCTTGTCTGTCAGATTTCAGCTTCAGGATAGACTGGAAGCTTAAAGGGAATCTGTCCTCAGTGTCACCTGTACTAACCTATTGGTACAAGCTTGTAGTGTGGGTGATACTGAAGAAAATTACACTTACCATTCCCCAATCTGTGGTTTCGTTACGGCTGTTTTCCCAAGCCTCCGTGCACAGTGACATCTGTCTTCGATCTTCATAGGAAGTACTTCCTTCCCCTTTCCTGAGTCTACTATTCTGCAGAATTGAGCTCCACTTTGCAATAGACCCCTCTACTCCTATGCTGCAGAATGGAGCTCCACTCTGCAGGCAAGAACAGATTTCACTTCATGCCCACTGTACATGCGGAGGAGAAGCGTTATGCTGCAAAATGGAGCTCCTGGACTTTGTCCTTACCTGTGCTTTAGCTGGGACAAAGATGATGCTTCATTCGGACAGGATTATAATCTGGATGGTATGGGGACCCTTAGTGGAGGTTTGCCCCCCCATGTGAATGTACAGGTTACATTCACACAGACAGGTGTACAGTGAGTTTCCTGCTTGAAGTTTGAGATGCGGCAAATTTTACGACGCAGCACAAACTCCTAGCGGAAAACTCACTGTAAACTCGAGAGAAATTGGGTTATTTCAGCTGTCCGGTCATGCCGGGAGTTGTAGTTTTGCAACAGCGGGAGGCACACTGGTTGGGAAACACTGGTCTAAGCTGATGTCAGTATCATGCTATGAAATAATTGTCTGGATAAAGCAAGAAATAGGATCCTTTAAGGTCTTTTGTTCTGATTTGCATCACTTGCAGTCCAGAATTCAGAAGGTTGAAAATATGAAGTTGTGGTGTCTGGGGTGTTGCAATGGTGTAACAGGGTCTGGTGATATTAACCCTTACTTGTCGTGACACAAGGGTGGGGTTTGCTTAGTATTGAAGATCCTGCCGCCAACCGGCCCACAAATGGCAGGGATAATAAACGGAATGTCCACAGCAGAATTTATGAGATAACTGGAAACTTTTACTTGAACTTTTATGCAACAGTCTTTACAATAATACAGTTTCTCTCGAGGTAACCGGGATGCAGGTTCCTCACAGGCTTTGCTGGCACTGATAGTAATGAGCTTTAAGCAGGCCACTGTGCTACTAATTGTAAGATTTGAGTAAAATAGTAGTCAAACAAGATTTGTAGGTTTGAGCTTTATAACTCACGGTTTTAGTGGCTGCTGGTTCTTTAGGCTTTGGCCTAGTTGAGCTGAGATTGAAGATATGCTGATTGTGCTTCTTTAGTGTCCAGGTCTCAAGAGAGTGCAGGAACAAGAGGGAGAATTTACAGACTACAGCCCTTTATATATTAAGGGGCTGGACTAAGCTCATTGGCCAGCAAACCTGTAGGTCCGGAACCGAGTGAACTCTGGGTACATCACATGACCCAGGAAGGACCTTAAACCTCCGTACATTCACAACGGTAGATCACATGACCTGGGAAGGTCCTCTACATTTATTATACCTATACATTAAATAATAGACATGTAAATATAATTATATGAGGCGATCAAGGGGCAAGCCCTGCAGGAGAGCCCTGTGGGGATGGAGGAGCTCTAGCTGAGGGGACTTAATACAAGGGACTGTACGAGGTCTTGTAGCGTGACCCCACAAAGTTTTAAAGAATTCTTTTTTTATTTTTCCACAGAATGTTAGATATTCAGATTATCCTAGACTAAGAAATGAGTCCTCAGTGAGGATTGAATTCACGATCCCTGGTTTACGAGACCAGTGCTCTATCCACTGAGCTATGAGGCCATCTGTTTTGGCAGAGTGGCCATGTTTTTGTCGACTTGATATATTACGTGTTGTTCAGCAGAAAGAAATAGTAATATAAAGAAAAGCTTGTCTGTCAGATTTCAGCTTCAGGATAGACTGGAAGCTTAAAGGGAATCTGTCCTCAGTGTCACCTGTACTAACCTATTGGTACAAGCTTGTAGTGTGGGTGATACTGAAGAAAATTACACTTACCATTCCCCAATCTGTGGTTTCGTTACGGCTGTTTTCCCAAGCCTCCGTGCACAGTGACATCTGTCTTCGATCTTCATAGGAAGTACTTCCTTCCCCTTTCCTGAGTCTACTATTCTGCAGAATTGAGCTCCACTTTGCAATAGACCCCTCTACTCCTATGCTGCAGAATGGAGCTCCACTCTGCAGGCAAGAACAGATTTCACTTCATGCCCACTGTACATGCGGAGGAGAAGCGTTATGCTGCAAAATGGAGCTCCTGGACTTTGTCCTTACCTGTGCTTTAGCTGGGACAAAGATGATGCTTCATTCGGACAGGATTATAATCTGGATGGTATGGGGACCCTTAGTGGAGGTTTACCCCCCCCCCCCCCCATGTGAATGTACAGGTTACATACACACGGGCAGGTGTACAGTGAGTTTCCTGCTTGAAGTTTGAGATGCGGCAAATTTTACGATGCAGCACAAACTACTAGCGGGAAACTCACTGTAAACTCGACACCACAAAGTTTTAAAGAATTCTTTTTTTATTTTTCCCCAGAATGTTAAATATTCAGATTATCCTACACTAAGAAATGAGGCCTCAGTGAGGATTGAACTCACGACCCCTGGTTTACAAGACCAGTGCTCTATCCACCGAGCTATGAGGCCATCTGTTTTGTTGGAGTGGCCATGTTTTTGTCGACTCGATATATTATGTGTCGTTCAGCAGAAAGAAATAGTAATATAAAGAAAAGCTTGTCTGTCAGATTTCAGCTTCAGGATAGACTGGAAGCTTAAAGGGAATCTGTCCTCAGTGTCACCTGTACTAACCTATTGGTACAGGCTTGTAGTGTGGGTGATGCTGAAGAAAATGACACTTACCATTCCCCAATCTGTGCTTTCATTACGGCTATTTTCCCAAGCCTCTGTGCACAGTGACATCTGTTTTCGATCTTAATAGTAAGTACTTCCTTCCCCTTTCCTGAGTCTACTATTCTGCAGAATGGAGCTCCACTCTGCAATAGACCCCTCTACTCCTATGCTGCAGAATGGAGCTCCACTCTGCAGGCAAGAACAGATTTCACTTCATGCCCACTGTACATGCGGAGGAGAAGCGTTATGCTGCAAAATGGAGCTCCTGGACTTTGTCCCTGCCTATGCTTTAGCTGGAACAAAGTTGATGCTTCATTCGGACAGGATTATAATCTGGATGGTATGGGGACCCTTAGTGGAGGTTTGCCCCCCCATGTAAATGTACAGGTTACATTCACACGGGCAGGTGTACAGTGAGTTTCCTGCTTGAAGTTTGAGATGTGGCAAATTTTACGACGCAGCACAAACTCCTGGCGGGAAACTCACTGTAAACTCGAGAGAAATTGGGTTATTTCAGCTGTGCAGTCATGCCGGGAGTTGTAGTTTTGCAACAGCGGGAGGCACACTGGTTGGGAAACACTGGTCTAAGCTGATGTCAGTATCATGCTATGAAAAAAAAATCATAACTACAAGCAGGAAAATTTATACGTTTAAAAATGTCATCTTCTGACCCCTATAACTTTTTTATTTTTCCACGTACAGGGCGGTATGAGGGCTCATTTTTTGTCCCGTGATCTGAAGTTTTTATCTGTACCATTTTGTTTTGATCCGTTTGATCACTTTTTATTCATTTTTTAATGGTATGAAAAGTGACCAAAAATACGCTTTTTTTGGACTTGTACGTCATTGACCGTGCGTTTTAATTAATGATATTTTTTTAAAGTCCGGACATTTACGCACGTGGCAATACCACATGTTTATTTTTATTTACACTGTTTTATTTTTTTTAAGGGAAAAGGGGGGTGATTCAAACTTTTATTAGGGAAGGAGTTAAATGATCTTTATTAACACTTTTTTTCCACTTTTTTTTGCAGTGTTATAGCTCCCATAGGGGGCTATAACACTGCACACACTGATCTTTTACACACATCACTGGCGTGTATTAACACGCCTGTGATCAGTGTTATCGGCGCTTGACTGCTCCTGCCTGGATCTCAGGCAGGGAGCAGTCATTCGCCGATAGGACCACGAGGAGGCATGTAAGGTCCCTCCCGGTGTCCTGTAAGCTGTTCGGAATGCCACGATTTCACCGCGGCGGTCCCGAACAGCCCGACTGAGCAGCCGGTATACTTTCGCTTCAGACGCGGCGGTCAGCTTTGATCGCCGTGTCTGAAGGGTTAATACAGGGCATCACTGCGATCGGTGATGTCCTGTATTAGCCGCGGGTCCCGGCCGTTAATGGCCGCCGCGTGCGTGACCCCGCGGCATATCACAGGAGTTGGCGGAGAATGTAAATATACATCCTTCGTTGTTAAGGAGTTAAAGGGGCGTGGCCAGCTGCCGAGGAGAGAGGATGCAGGGGTGACTAGCTCCTGTTTAGACCCCGTCAAAAACGGGCTAAAAACGGCAAACTACGCATAAATCCATTATATTATAAGTCCTGAGAAGGCCAAGAGAGTAGAGGGACAGTTTATCTCCGCCCTAGGGTGCTTAAACACGCAAAACAAGCTTTACTTCGTTGGCGGGAGCGGAGCGGTGGAGTGAGAGGGCGCCATTTTCCCCAGAGTATCCTCGTCTTACCTGCGCTTCCGCCGACGGGGGAATCCGTGGTCTGAAGCCGCCAGCTGTTCTCCTCAACGGCTCCAGCGGGGAGAAATCGCTGCCAAGATCCCCTGCAATAGAGAGCGCAGGGTGAGACACGGGGGCGAGAGAGTTTCCCTGCAGTAAAGAAGCTACAGGCCTGGAGGCTCGCTGACTCTGGATGATCCTTCGGCTCAGGGAGTGCAGCCTATGAGTCTCCCGTCCGTTGCACCCAAACACTTGCCGCTGACAGAAACAGTGTTCGGCTCCTGTGGGGAGTCCTACGGCCGGAGGTGTGTGACGGGGAGACAGTGACGGCGAGACAGTGACGGCGCAGCAGCAAAGCGCCGCCATTAACAAAGTCCCCTTGTTCACCTCTGCAAAACTGGAGGTCACCGTGGCCAAAACAAGTACAGCTCCGCTTCTTTTGCTTCTGAGGATCAGATCCACCCTCCACTTGGGGACCATATAAGGCAATAACAGTGAGTACAAGAACAAAATTATCTAAAGACTGCTTGATACTGGACTTTAGTGCTCTGGAGCAGTGAGGCTCTCATCCCTAGTCCTTCTCTTGAAACAGCTCTGCAATAGAAACAACTGCACATCTTACTTGCCTGCAAATGTTCTTAGAGACTCTCTGTTCCCCAGTATAACTTGCTTCCATCTCTTCCTATAAGTGATATCTGAGTGTGGATCCAGACTCTAACAAAGCACTGTACTATATATGGATGCTGATTGCAATAGACTTTCTCCTGACTCTATGGGGGAGATTTATCAAACAATTTAGACTGGTTTTTCATGTCTAAATTTGTCGCACAGAAAGTCTCAGTCTAAATATGTGCGACTTTTCTGCGACTTTTGCTGTAGAGAATTTTTAGAACATGATGCATGCAAGTCTATTTTAGACGGAAATGCATTGGAAAATGCATTGGTGCTGAATTTATCAAGTGCGAATTTTGTGCGACAAGTCGCATCTGCCCAAAAAACGCTGAAATGTCAGACCATGTTGGAGCAGGTCTAAATGCAGTTTAAGCTGTAGACCCTGAAGTCTGAGCACAGAATTTATCAAGGGCTGTGAGACCTTTGATAAATTAGGAGCACAATAGACAGGAGACTACCACATACGCTGGTCTATAAGCATACCCAGAATAGACTAGATTAGGAAATGTCCCCCTATTAGCCCAACTGCTGCTTTGGGATTACCCTTACCTTATTACATTACTTACTGAGTTCTGACAACTACACAGCCTGGAATTGAGGTGCTGTTCTCCAGAATTGCCACTAGATGGTAATGTTGCCTTACAATTCATTCTTAAAACTGTGTGTTTAAGAGCTGGAATCATTTCTAGTACAATTTACCTCCTGGCATTTATAGGAAATTCAAACTAATAGACAGTTCTTCGCCAAATTCTACTCACCTAAAGCAAATTCTGACATGGCTGACTCTACACTTGACAGTTCCTTTCATACTCCATCACCATCTAAGGATTTATCATTTTCATCTCAAGTTTTGCCCCATACGGCATATTCTCCACAAATGGCCGCACAGAGACGCCCTGACGACTCTGGTCTTCCTCCTAATTTGGAAAATGCCATGAGATCCCTCTTCCAAGAGTTTAGAGAGAATCTACAAAACAACTTCATGACCTCACTAAGTTCTCTGGCCAAGGAGGTCGGTGATTTAGGCGACAGAACAAACCACCTAGAAATAAAAATGGGTGACTTTACGGAAGCACACAATTCAATGGTTGATGACCAAAACGAGCTCAATGAGGACATGTTTGAGGTCAAACTAAAATTAGCAGATCTTGAGGACAGATCGCGACGGAACAACATTCGCTTCAGGGGAAGATTCAGACCTACGAGAGCTCTTAACTGATTACTTTACTATTCTGGCTCCTGATGCGGATCAAAGAGACATGATTATAGACAGGGCCCACAGGATCCCTAAACCATCTCACTTACCTCCTACAATTCCAAGAGATGTACTTGCAAGAATACATTTTTACCATTTCACGGAAGAAATACTAAAAAGAGCGAAAAAACCTCCTGTTCTCCCAGAGCGCTTTTCTCAAGTGACTTTATATGCTGACTTATCTGCGGTCACATTAAAAAGAAGGAGGGATTTTTCTGTGTCCACAACTATCCTTAGAGAAAAAGGAGTCCCTTATCGCTGGGGGTTCCCAGTTAAAGGGGTATTCCAGGAAAAAACTTTTTTATATATATATATCAACTGGCTCCAGAAAGTTAAACAGATTTGTAAATTACTTCTATTAAAAAATCTTAATCCTTTCAGTACTTATGAGCTTCTGGAGTTAAGGTTGTTCTTTTCTGTCTAAATCCTCTCTGATGACACCTGTCTCGGGAAAAGCCCAGTTTAGAAGAGGTTTGCTATGGGGATTTGCTTCTAAACTGGGCGGTTCCCGAGACAGGTGTCATCAGAGAGGATTTAGACAGAAAAGAACAACCTTAACTTCAGAAGCTCATAAGTACTGAAAGGATTAAGATTTTTTAATAGAAGTCATTTACAAATCTGTTTAACTGTCTGGAGCCAGTTGATATATATAAAAAAGTTTTTTCCTGGAATACCCCTTTAAGCTTCTGGTCTCTAGAAACGGTACCATGCACGAGCTAAAAACACCTACTCAAGCTCTCCAATTGATGGAAAAATGGTTTCCTGATGCCATTCCTACAAAAGAAAAAACTCCTCCAAAAGGAAAGGCGGACACTTTACCTACAGAATGGAAGACTGTGGGTCTCTCCTCCAACTTAGCAGTCCGGTCTTCCTCACGATTTTCCTCTGTGTCTTCTGGCTCCAACATCAAGGAGAATTCCCCAACTTGAATTCACAGAACATTCCAAAAAATGTTGACATTTTTTTCGACTGGGTTGCCTTGATATATGGTTACATCAAGTTCTTTTTTTTTCTCAAAATATCTTCTCAGGCATAATTCTGCTTAAAATGTTAATTATGTAGTGTTTTACTTATGTCTACGGGGTGCGCTCGGGAGACCTCTCTTTATGGGAATTTACTAGCTGGTTGTTTAATACTAGCTATACTTTGACCTACTGATAGATTTGCCTACCCCCAGGCCAAGCCTATGACTAAAGACAGGCGTAGGTATGTTCACTTTGAACAAATGCTGATGATGGTTATTTATTTTTTTGTTTTATTTAGTTTGTTCTTTTTCTTTTTACTTCTCAAGTGTGACTCCACGAATACTCCCTCCCTCTATCCAACCATTCACCATGAAGGGTTATTGGGGTCTCGGATTTGGATAAGTGATCTCAACACTCAATTCTATACACACTATCTAGATGGTGGTCACATTATCTACTTTAAATGTTAAGGGACTAAATAGTCCTTTTAAGATATCCTTATTCTGGAGAGAGTGCTCTCGCCTAAAGTGTGATGTAATATGCGCTCTAGAAACACATTTGCTCCAGTCCGACACCCATAGAATGAAAAACAAGCGATTCCCACACATATTCTGCACTCCTAACAAATCCAAGAAAAAGGGTGTTCTAATTGCTATAAAAAACACAGTAGCATACCAACTAATAAATGTGGTTTATGATAACTACAGTAGATATGTGCTTTTAAATTGTATCATCAATAATGAAAAATTTACAATAGTCTCACTTTATGCCCCTAATAAAAAACAAGGGAAATTTCTCTCTCATATTATGGGTGTTATCAACAAACATAAATAAATATGGTGCTATTCTGTTGGCTAGCGATTTTAATCAGGTAATGTCCCCTTCGGTGGATAAGTCCCTTTCAAAACCTAAAGAGAAAAATACTACAACATACACTACCTTATTTAAAGAGGACTTGTACGATACGTGGAGAGCTTTTAATGCTAGTGAAAGGGACTACACCTTTTTTTCACATTCCCAGAGTTTACTCTAGAATATATCTTATTATCTCAGATAAATGGCTGCTTCAAAAAGTAACTTCTGTGAAAATAGGAATTATAAGCTGGTCTGATCATGCCCCGGTATCTATTTCCATCAGGGAACAATTTAACTCCCCAACATATTCCCCTTGGCGGCTGAATAATTCCCTTCTTAATGACCCAATTAATAAGATGACAATAGAAAAGGAATTAAAATATTTTTTTGAGGTCAATGATCCTAAAGACACAGATATACCGTATATACTCGAGTATAAGCCGACCCGAGTATAAGCCGAGACCCCTAATTTCAACCCAAAATCCCAGGAAAAGTCATTGACTCGAGTATAAGCCTAGGGTGGGAAATACATCATCCCACCCTGTCATCATCCAGACCCGTCATTAACATCCTCATCATCATCACCGCCTGTCATCATCCAGACCCTCATCATCATCACCTGTCATCATCCCCTTGTCATCATCCCACACCCCCCCCTTCATCATCCCCTTGTCATCATCCCACACATCCCCCCTTCATCATCCCCTTGTCATCATCCCCACCCCCCTTCATCATCCCCTTGTAATCATCCCACACCCCCCCTTCATCATCCCCTTGTCATCATCCCCACCCCCCTTCATCATCCCACACCCCCCCTTCATCATCCTCTTGTCATCATCCCACACCCCCCCTTCATCATCCTCTTGTCATCATCCGCCCGCAGTGGTCTTCAACCTGCGGACCTCCAGAGGTTTCAAAACTACAACTCCCAGCAAGCCCGGGCAGCCATCGGCTGTCTGGGCTTGCTGGGAGTTGTAGTTTTGAAACCTCCGGAGGTCCGCAGGTTGAAGACCACTGCGGCCTTCGACATCATCCAGCCCCCTCTCACCCCCCTTTAGTTCTGTACAGTACTGACCTCCGCTCGGTGCTGGTCCGGTCCTGCAGGACTGTCCGGAGAGGAGGTGGTCCGGTGGGATAGTGGTTCCGGGCTGCTATCTTCACCGGGGGCGCCTCTTCTCCGCACTTCGGGCCCAGAATAGAGGCGTTGCCTTGACAATGACGCAGAAGTACGTTGGCAATGAACGTACCTCTGCGTCGTTGTCAAGGCAACGTGACTAATCTGGGGCCGGGCCCGAAGCGCTTAGAAGAGGCCTCCCCGGTGAAGATAGCAGCCCGGAACCACTATCCCACCGGACCACCTCCTCACCGGACAGTCCTGCAGCACCGGACCAGCGCCGAGCGGAGGTGAGTACTGTACAGAACTAAAGGGGGGTGAGAGGGGGCTGGATGATGTCGAAGGCTGCAGTGGTCTTCAACCTGCGGACCTCCGGAGGTTTCAAAACTACAACTCCCAGCAAGCCCGGACAGCCGATGGCTGCCCGGGCTTTCTGGGAGTTGTAGTTTTGAAACCTCTGGAGGTCCGCAGTTTGAAGACCACTGCGGGTGGAGAGTTCACTCGAGTATAAGCCGAGGGGGGTGTTTTCAGCACGAAAAATCGTGCTGAAAAACTCGGCTTATACTCGAGTATATACGGTACTTACAAACTGGTGCGCCCACAAATGTAATGAGAGGATCATTCATTAAATTAGCAGCTGCTAGCAAAAAAAGTTGACTTAAAAAAAACACAAAAACTAATGCAAGACATTAAAAATTTAGAGGATTTGCATAAACAATCTAATGACCATAAAATACTCTCGGAACTCAAATCCCTTCGCTTTCAATTGTATCAAATCCTCCACTATAAATTTGATTATCTATTTAAAAAAGCTAAAACTCAATATTATTGGCAGGGCAACAGAGCAGGCAAAATGCTAGCGAATTAATTTAAAAATATTGCTGCCAAATCCAAAATTCCCTATATTTTAAATAAGCAAAAAGAGAAAATTATTAATCCACAGAAAATATCTGATGCATTTGCAGAATATTATAATGACCTTTATAACTTAAAATTGGACCCTTCCACCCCTCAGCCTACTTATTCTGTCATCCAAGCATTCCTGTCTTCCATATCTCTACCGTCGGTTGACAGTGACACTCTTGTCTCTCTGAACCCACCTATCACTCTCTCAGCTATCTCTTCCATTAAACCTCACAAGTCTCCCGGACCTGATGGATTTACAGGAGAATACTACCAAAAATTTTCGCACATCTTGTCCCCGCAGTTACTTCATGCTTTTAATCATATATTTACTACTGGCAAAACCCCCCCTGAGATGCTTAAAGCTTTAGTGGTCACAAAACCAGGTAAATCACCAGACAGGCCTGAGAACTTTAGACCAATCTCATTACTTAATAATGATTTGAAGCTATATTCTAAGATTTTGGCAAACAGACTCAATGAAATCCTACCTAACCTGATTAACAATGACCGGGTTGGATTCATTATAAACAGACAAACAGTCGATGGCACCCGCAGATTTATTGATTTAATATATGCAGTGGAAACTCGAGGTCAGCCTTCTCTGCTGTTATCAATTGACGCAGAGAAGGCGTTTGACAGAGTTCATTGGGGCTTTCTGGGGTCTGTTCTGTCCAAGTTTGGATTAGTAGGCCATATTCATACAGGTATTGGTGCTCTATACTCCTCTCCTGAAGCATTAGTGTATACTTCTGGTTTTATGTCGCAGAAATTTTCCATAACTAACGGGACTAGACAGGGGTGTCCCCTTTCCCCTTTAATTTTTGCCTTGATAATGGAACCGTTAGCAGAAAAAATAAGGAGGGACCCGGAGATTACAGGTATAACGATAGGAGATAGGGAACATCGTATTGGCCTATTTGCTGACGATGTTATTATAATATGCTCAGACCCCGAGAGATCGCTTCCCTCCATATGTGAAATACTTGCAGAATTTAGAGATGTCTCTTACTACAAGATAAATGAAGCCAAATCCCATATTTTAAACCTAGGAATCCCCCCAAAAAGTAGTCAATAACCTAATAAACAAATCTAAATTCCCATTCAGCTGGACATCCTCCTCTTTGCAATATCTAGGGATACAACTTTCCTTTACCACGTCACAACTCTTTAATGACAACTACGTACCCCTGTTAAAAGATATTAAAAGAACAGTATCAAATCTAACATCAGCAGGTATTTCGTGGCTAGGGAGACTGGCGGCTATAAAAATGATGATCGTCTCCAAAATATTATATGCATTCCGAAATGTACCTATCTTACTCCCCATTTCCTATCTAAAGAATATCCAAACAGTTTTAATGAAATATATTTGGGGAAATAGAGCAGAGCAGCTACTTTGTATCAACCCCTTTGTAAAGGGGGAATAGGATGCCCATCAATGCTTCAATATTACAGATCAGCAATATTGGACCAACTACGCACTCTTTGGCTTGGTAACGACTCAAGACATTGGGTGCATATAGAGTCTAAGATACTAGGTAGAAATTCAATTAAAGACATTCTCACTGCAGCACACTTTTTCAACCACAGTCCAAAATATAAACATCCCACTATTGGTGCTATCACACGCGTATGGAATACCTATGTTCTTCCCAAGCGACTATTCCATACTAATTTTCTTATATCATCTAGCTCTGTGCTAGAAGCGGCTATCCCAGATTTAGATATCTCTCTTTGGAGAGAAGGGGGTTTGTCTACCCTTTCGGACCTTTGGACTGGAGGTACGTTTGTTTCCTTTGATCACATTAGAGGTATATACGATCTTAGCAATAAAGACTTTTACAAGTTCCTACAAATTAGACACCTGCTAACATCCGTGAAGGTTCCAGATAGCACTTCACCTTCATTAATAAGTACATGGTTTGACTCTCCAGATTTCCCTAAAAAAGGAATTTCTCATTGCTACACCATTTTGTTAGAATCTTACTTAATATCACCTCTAACTTATAGGTTACCCTTAGGTAAACCCAATAAACCCTTATTTACCCTACACCCTAATGGCGATAAAAGTGCAATCTTTATTAATAATTCGCACAAAAAAAATATTTTTAAAATCCCAAATTGCCAAATGATCCTACTTGATACAAGAGTGATTAGACCAGCCGGTCTTAATTAATATTCACATCACACAGAGATGCTAGGTGCCTGCAGTGCACCCGCTTAGGTGATGGATAAAGGACATTGGCATTTGTTTTAAGAAATCAAACGGCCCCCCTCAACATGTTTCGCTACCAAGAAGTAGCTTTGTCAAGAGGCAAGCGGCAAGCGGGCACCGCTTGCCGCTTGCCTCTTGACAAAGCTACTTCTTGGTAGCGAAACATGTATTCATCAGTCTCTCATAGAGCTAACTTAATATCACCTGATATATACAAATTAAAATGGGAAGATGAGCTAGGTTTGAAGTTTTCCGACCATCAATGGTATCAGGCTCACTCTGTGGTATCTTCACTATCCAGGTGTATAAACCATTTAGAAAACTCTAAAAAAAAAAAACTATTATATCACTGGTATCTAACACCTCAAAGGTTATCTAATTTCTCGGACGCCTCTAGTGGCTGTTGGAGATGTGGGAACTGTCACTCATATTTTTTGGACGTGCCCGTCTATATTGAGGCTTTGGAGAAAAATAGGCAGATTTTTATCCCAAATATGTGGCTTTCCGGTTATCTTAACTGATTATTTAGCTATTCTAAATGTAGATGTTAACTTGTACTCCCACCATCATAGGACAGTAATTCTACATACACTTTTGGTGGTTCGATTGAAAATAGCGCAAAACTGGAAGTCCTCGGTTATACCTTCCCTCAAAGATATAATAAGAGGTGTCAACAATAACTGTTGGTATGAATACAAAATTGCAGACTCTATGGATCGGTTAACATACTTTTTGAACAGATGGGATGTATGGTTGAGTAGCAAACACAACACTGTTCAACTATAAATAAATTATTAACGTTTATTATGCTTCTATAGGCATCTATTCTCTTTAACCGTGTCCCGTGGAGTCATTCGTTACCTGTGATAATTCTGTTTTTTTTTTTTTTTCCACAATCCCTGCGATCCCGCCCATAAAAGTGTTGAAAATCTTTTATTACTGCTGTATTATTATACTGACATTTCACACTATGTGAATGTTGTACAGTTCAGTCACACTGAATGTGACGAGTTGGTTTGTTACCATTCTATTTGTTATAACTTTTTTTTCTGTCGCACAAAATGTATTCTATGCGACAGAAAAAAGTCTCTGCAAATTCTGACTACATTAGTGCTTGGACTACTACCCCCATCGTGGAACAGGGTTTGTTCCATGTTGGGGGTAGTAGTAGAGGGGCTGAGGGATTGATCGCACCGGGACTCACTTCTGAGACCCGATCCGATCAAAAGTTATTAAGTAGGGGAGCGGGTGGCATGTTCCGATCCCCTGCAATGTACTGTAAACTTTCATTTTCAAATTCCCCACCAGGAGCCCTGAATGGCCGGGACCGAGGAGCCAATCAGGGCTCCTGGCAGGGTTTTAATATAGAAGCGCTGTGGTGGGCAAAGATGTATAGAATCGCTGGGGGGTATATATCTGGCCCCTCCAGCGTTTCTATATATCTTTCCCCCTGCTGCGCTATATCAAACTTAGTGCCCGCTGCATTTAAATAAATGTACTGCCCCCCCAGCGCTGTTATATATCTATACTGACCCCCGCTGCGCATATACTGACCCCCGCTGCGCATATTTATATATATATACTGCCCCCCCCCAGCTGCGCATATTAATATTCATGCTCCCCCTCCCCTTGCTGCCAATGAATGAAAACTCTATTAGCGGGGGAGTGGAAGGCTGCTGCACGCTCACGCTGCTAAGAGTTTGTCATTCATAGCGGGCAGCAGCTGCATATGATGCTGTGGGGGTCAGACATATGCATATATATCTGACCCTCACAGCATCTATATATACAAATGCCGGCTCATCGCTATGAATGACAAGTAAAGCAGTGCAGGGAGCGGAGGCTCGCGCTGCTGCTGCCAATAGCTTACTTGTCATTCATATCGGTGAGCCGGCATTTGTATATGTATGATGTGAGGGTCAGACATATATCCATATGTCTGACCCCCACAGCATCATATGCAGCTGCTGCCCTATGGGAGCTATAACACTGCAAAAAAAAAAGTGTAAAAAAAAAAAAGTTAATATACGTGATTTAACCCTTTCCCTAATAAAAGTCCAAATCACCCCCCTTTTCCCATAAAAAAAACCCATGTAAATAAAAATAAATATAAACATATGTGGTACTGCCGCGTGAGTAAATGTTCGAACTATAAAAATATTTCATTAATTAAACAACACGGTCAACGGCGTATGCACCAAAAAATTCCAAAGTCCAAAATAACGTATTTTTGGTCACTTTTTATATCATGAAAAAATGAATAAAAAGCGATCAAAAAGTCCGATCAATACAAAATTGGTACTGCTAAATACTTCAGATCCCGTGCAAAAAATGAGTCCTCATACCGCCCCATACGAGGTAAAATAAAAAAGTTATAGGGGTCAGAAGATGACAATTTTAAACACATAAATTTTTCTGCATGTAGTTATGATTTTTTACAGAAGTACGACAAAATCAAACCTATATAAGTAGGGTATCATTTTAACCGTATGGACCTACAGAATAAAGATCCGGTGTCATTTTTACTGAAAAATGTACTGCGTAGAAACGGAAGCCCACAATGTTTTTTTTTTCCATTTCACCGTAGATTTTTGGGTAAAATGACTGACGTCATTACAAAGTAGAATTGGTGGCACAAAAAATAAGCCATCGTATGGATTTTTAGGTGCAAAATTGAAAAGGTTATGTTTTTTAAAAGGTAAGGAGGAAAAAACAAAAGTGCAAAAACGGAAAAACCCTGAGTCCTTAAGGGGTTAATGAGGCATGTTTCACTGACACATCACTGGAGCCTCAGTTGGTTGTTTTGGCTAAGACTATGTTCACAAACAGTTACACTGGCATTTTTTTTTTTATAGCTGTAAAACTGTTTTTACAGTTAATAAAAATCAGGGAAAAATTTATAAAGGTCATAAAATGAGTAGAATTATTTTAAAATCTTCTGAAAAATGTAAGAACATATATGCCTAATTTTAACCACTTTGTATAAAAAAAAAAGCTGAATTTTTACTGCCACAAAAAACGCCTTAGGCTAGGTTTTTATCTGGCATTTTTTTGGGGGAAAATTGCCACTGCAGTTTTTGAGCAAAAGTCAGAAGTGGATCCAGTAGAAAGGAGAAGTACAATAATCCCTCAACATACGATGGTAATTCGTTCCAAACGACCCATCATTTGTCGAATCCATCGTATGTTGAGGGATCAGTGCAATGTAAAGCATAGGAAGCTGTACTCACCTGTCCCCGCCGCTCCGCACCAGGTCCTCACCGCTCCCGCTGCTGTTCCAGGGGCTCCCGATGCTGTCCCGCTGCTCCGGTGTCTTCTTCGCGATCCTCCGGTGTCTTGCCCATCTTCTGCAGGGTCCGGGCCTCGCTTTCTGGTGACGTTATTACGCTGCTGCGCCGGCGCGGCATGCGTAGTGACGTAATAGCGACGTCGGAAAACAAGGCCCGGACCCTGGAGAAGATGCGTAAGACACCGGAGGATCGCGAAGTGGACCCGGAGCAGCGGGAATAGCTAAGCGAACCTGCCAGGGATGCTTAAACTGCTATCCGGCAGCAGCTTAAGCATTTTGCGCTGCCGGATAGCACTTAATGCGATGGCCCCGACATATAAAAGCATCGTATGTCGATGCTCTCTGAGAGGCCATCGTATGTCAATTTTATCATATGTCGGGGCCATCGTAGGTCGGGGGGTTACTGTATAGGTTTTATATTTCCACTTCCTTTTAAATCCCCTTCCGGCTTTGACTCAAAAACTGCAGTGGTAATTTTCACCAAAAAACGGCAGTAAAAAACCTGTGTGGAAACCTAACCTAAAGGGGCAACACCAACAATGACCACTGGTTTTGCATTAAAGAGCTTAGATCCCCTCCCATAGGCTTGCATTGAGGGGGGAGGAACGTGACGTCACATGGGCTGGAACCTTGATGTCACAACGCTCCGGGCCTGTGATCGACAGTAATCAGACCCAGAGCAAACACGCTGCGGGGACTGATTTTAATGGGGTGTGGCGTGCAAGATCATGGGGGTCCCCGTTTGGATTTGGATAGGGGATAAGATGTCTAAGCGCTTTAAATACAATGTTTTCAATCCCTACTGTATCTTTTTTTATTTTTTAATAGTACCCTACGAAATTTTATTAAAAAAAGGTCTCTACATCCCTTTTTGGATCGCTAAAGTCCAATAAATCTATAAAAACCACCTACAAAAACACCAAAATTAAAACCCACATGGCGTTTTTCTTGGCGTATCTTATACTGCCATAGAATTCTATGGGAGAAAAATGCCAAAATTTCAGGGGAAAAAACACCATAGGCTCAACATGCTGCGATTTTGAAAACCTGCCAAGGAGCAGGAAAACACCAAAAAAAGTGAAAAAACGCCATAAGGATTAAGAAAACGCCAAACTGAAAAACGCAAAGTGGAAATGGAATTTTGTGATTTCTCATTGATTTATGGCTAACATCTGGCCTCAGCATTTTTTTTTTTACAGAAAAAAAAAGAAGCCATGGGGTCGTTTTGGAGTTTTTGGGGGGCAAAATGCCCCCCCCCCCCCCAAAAAAAATTGTATAAACTTTGCCTTATTGTGCCTGTTATTGCCCCTGGGGCCCTCATTAATAAAGTCTAAAAAAATACAGTGGCCCAGGTAATAGCAATGCCCTACCCAATATTCATGCCCTCCTTTGGGCCCCACACAGTATCAGGTATCCTGCCGCTAGAGTGTGATCGGAGTTGCGCTTTAAGATTACAGTCTATTCTGAAGATAAAATATTTTCTTTATTTTTCTAAATTACTTTCTGCTGAGAGCCACAGAAAATCTCATTCGACAAAAAACACAACCTCACCCTTGAAGCAGATGGCCTCATAGCTCAGTGGATAGAGCACTGGTCTTGTAAACCAGGGGTCGTGAGTTCAATCCTCACTGAGGCCTCATTTCTTAGTCTAGGATAATTTAAATATCTAACATTCAGGAACAATAACAGAATGTATAAACAATTTGCAATTAAAACGGAGGATGTTAGATGTAAATTTGCAAAATATAAGAAACGGTAGTTCTTCCATGTCTCACCATAGCATTTGGCTGATCGCTGTGGAAAGGGGGGAGGCATTTTAAAATAGATTTTTGCATAAAAGAGTCAAGGTTACAGTAATGGAGTACATTAAATAAGTGATTTAAAACCCTTATATCTTAAATGATGTTTACACTTTGAAGCTGCGTTTCCCATCCAGGGTCCTCCTGCTGTTTCAAAACTAAAACTCCCACGCATGCCAGGACAGCCAAAAGTTAAGGATGTTTAGGCTAAGGATATGTTTACACACAGTAAAATTGGCTTTTTTAGCTGTAGAAAAAGTGTTTTTGTAGGAAAAAATCTGCATATTTTCTTATAAAAAAAAATATGTGTAAATGTTGTCAATAGAAACTCTTTTGTGCACATGGAGAGGAAAAAAATCATCCATTTAAAAAAAACAAAAAAAAATTCCAGAAAGATAGTAAAATTATTTTTTTTTAAATCATCCGCAAAACCAAAACGTAAAAAAAAAGTGCAGAATTTTAAGTAATTTGTATAAAAAAATCTGATTTCCACTTATAATAAAAACGCTAATTTTAACCAATTTGTATAAAAAAATCTGAATTTTTACTGCCACAAAAAACGCC
This sequence comes from Hyla sarda, assembly GCF_029499605.1. Taxonomy (NCBI): domain Eukaryota; kingdom Metazoa; phylum Chordata; class Amphibia; order Anura; family Hylidae; genus Hyla; species Hyla sarda. The sequence goes on along the minus strand of NC_079189.1, from coordinate 39,820,553 downwards.
TTAGGCTAGGTTTTTATCTGGCATTTTTTGGGGGAAAATTGCCACTGCAGTTTTTGAGCAAAAGTCAGAAGTGGATCCAGTAGAAAGGAGAAGTATAGGTTTTATATTTCCAATTCCTTTTAAATCCCCTTCTGGCTTTGACTAAAAAACTGCAGTGGTAATTTTCACCAAAAAACAGCAGAAAAAAACCTGTGTGGAAACCTAACCTAAAGGGGCAACACCAACAATGACCACTGGTTTTGCATTAAAGAGCTTAGATCCCCTCCCATAGGCTTGCATTGAGGGGGGCGGAACGTGACGTCACATGGGCTGGAACCTTGACATCACAACACTCCGGCCCTGTGATCGACAGTAATCAGACCCGGAGCAAACACGCTGCGGGGACTGATTTTAACGGGGTGTGGCGTGCAAGATCACGGGGGTCCCCAGCGGTGGGACCCCCCGCGATCAGGCATCTTATCCCCTATCATTTTGATAGGGGATAAGATGTCTAAGCGCTGGAGTACCCCTTTAAATACAATGTTTTCAATCCCTACTGTATCTTTTTTTATTTTTTAATAGTACCCTACAAAATTTTATTAAAAAAGGTCTCTACATCCCTTTTTGGATCGTTAAAGTCCAAAAACACCAAAATTAAAACCCACATGGCGTTTATCTTGGCGTATCTTATACTGCCATAGAATTCTATGGGAGAAAAATGCCAAAATTTCAGGGGAAAAATCTGCGACTTCGTTTACACCAGTTCTATGCAGACGATATAAGTGATTACAGTGCAGATACATCCAGGGAGCCCCAGGTGGCGTACTCTCTGGAGTTCTTCACTTTTCTATTTCTTCTTATTTCTTCTCCATCTGACCCAGAACACCATGAAGACTTTTTCCAGCCACAATTATTCTCTTCTAACATCTTTTACTCCTCCCTTTTCTAATACATTTAACCCCTTAAGGACTCAGCCCATTTTGGCCTTAAGGACTCAGACAATTAAATTTTTACGTTTTCATATTTTCCTCCTCGCCTTCTAAAAATCATAACTCTTTTATATTTTCATCCACAGACTAGTATGAGGGCTTGTTTTTTGCGTGACCAGTTGTCCTTTGTAATGACATCACTCATTATATCATAAAATGTATGGTGCAACCAAAAAACACTATTTTTGTGGGGAAATTAAAACGAAAAACGCAATTTTGCTAATTTTGGAAGGTTTCGTTTTCACGCCGTACAATTTATGGTAAAAATGACATATGTTATTTATTCTGAGGGTCAATACGATTAAAATTATACCCATTATTACATACTTTTATATTATTGTTGCGCTTAAAAAAAATCACAAACTTTTTAACCAAATTAGTACGTTTATAATCCCTTTATTTTGATGACCTCTAATTTTTTTATTTTTCCGTATAAGCGGCGGTATGGGGGCTCATTTTTTGCGCCATGATCTGTACTTTTTTTGATACCACATTTGCATATAAAAAACTTTTAATACATTTGATAAAATGTATTAAAAAAGTAGGAATTTTGGACTTTTTTTTTTTTCGTTCACGCCGTTCACCGTACGGGATCATTAACATTTTATTTTAATAGTTCGGACATTTACGCACGCGGCGATACCAAATATGTCTATAAAAAAAAAATGTTATGCTTTTTGGGGGTAAAATAGGAAAAAACTAACGTTTTACTTTTTTATTGGGGGAGGGGATTTTTCAATTTTTTTTTACTTTTACATTTTTTTACATTTTTTTTTACACTTGAATAGTCCCCATAGGGGACTATTCATAGCAATAAAATGATTGCTAATACTGATCTGTTCTATGTATAGGACATAGAACAGATCAGTGTTTTCGGTGATCTTCTGCTCTGGTCTGCTCGATCACAGACCAGAGCAGGAGACGCCTGGAGCCGGACGGAGGAAGGAGAGGGGACCTCCGTGCGGCATTCTGAATGATCGGATCCCCGCAGCAGCGCTGCGGGCAATCCGATCATTCATTCAAATCACGCACTGCCACAGATGCCGGGATCTGTATTGATCCCGGCACCTGAGGGGTTAATGGCGGACGCCCGTGAGATCGCGGGCGTCGGCCATTGTCGGCGGGTCCCTGGCTGCGATCAGCAGCCGGGATCAGCCGCGCATGACACGGGCATCGCTCCGATGCCCGCGGTTATGCACAGGACGTAAATGTACGTCCTGGTGCATTAAGTACCACCTCACCAGGACGTACATTTACGTCCTGCGTCCTTAAGGGGTTAACACACAGTTCCCACCCTCAACGCAAACATCCTACCCTGCTGCTCTTTTAACAGTATCATCTTGCTTCTTCTCCTACTAC